>NC_081561.1:946082-1035648 GCF_022355385.1 Mustela nigripes
GCAGGTGTTTGCAATCTTTAGATAAGCTATCTAGCTGATCTCCGGCTAGCTGAAGCAGTCTCAGCTTGCTACTTCTCCGCCATCTTGACTCCTCCCTTTGCTCTGATCTTTATTAATTATATTCTCCTGCTGGGTTTAGGCTTTATTTGTTGTTCTTTCTCCAGTTCCTTGAGATATAAGGTTAGGTTTTATAATTGAGACTTTTCTTGTTTCTTGAGAAAGGCTTGTGTTGCTATGTACTTCCCTCCTCGGACTGCCTTTGCTGCATCTTAAAGTTTTGAACAGTTGTGTTTGTATTTTCATTGTCTTCATGCATTTTTAAAATTCTTCTTTATTTCCTTGTTGACCCATTCATTCTTTTGTAGGGTGCTCTTTATCCTCCATGCATTTGTGTTCCTCCCAAATTTCCTCTTGTGATTGTGTTCATGTTTCAAAGCATTGTGGCCTGAAAATATGCAGTGAATAATCCCAATCTTTTGGTGCTGGTTGAGACCTGATTTGTGACCCAGTATGTGATCTATTCTGGAGAATGTTCCATGTGCACTAGAGAAGAATGTGTATTCTGTTGTTTTAGGATAGAATGTTCTGAATATATTTGTGATGTTCATCTGGTCCAGTGTGTCTTTCAAACCCCTTGTTTCCTTGTTGCTCTTCTGCTTAGATGATCATTGCAGTGAGTGTGATGTTCAAGTCCTCTACTATTATTGTATCATTATCAAAGTGTTTCTTTAATTTTGTCATCAATTGATTTACATATGTGGCTGCTCTCATATTAAAGGCATAAATATTTATAATTGTTAGATCTTCTTTTTGGATAGACCCCTTAATTATAATATAGTGTCCTTCTTCATCTCTCATTATAGTCTTTGGTTTAAAATCTAATTTGTCTGATACAAGGATTGCTACCCCCTCTTTCTTTGATATCCTTTAGCATGATAAATTGTTCTCTACTCCCTCACTTTCAATCTGGAGGTGACTTTGGGTCACTTGACATGAGTCTCTTGTTGACAGGATATCAATGGGTCTTCTTTTTTTAAATCCAATCTGATACCCCCTGCCTTTTGGTTAGAGCATTTAGTCCATTTACATTCAGAACAACTATTGAAAGATATGAATTTAAATTATTTTATTGCTTGTAAATCCATTGTTTGTGTATATTGTCTGTGTTACTTTCTGGTTTATGTTACTCTTGGGCTCTCTCTTCACTTGAAGGATGCCCTTTAGTATTTCTTGCAGGATTCTTTTAGTAATAAAAAGTTGTTTTAGTTTCTGTTTGTCCTGGAAGCTTTTTATCTCTCCTTCTACTGTGAATGACAGACTTGTTAGGTAGTATTCTTGGGAGCATATTTTTCTCATTTAGCACCCTGAACATATCATGCCAATCCTTTCCTGGCCTGCCTGGTCTCTGTAGGTAGTTTTGTTGCCAGCCTTATGTTTCTACCCTTGTACATTAAGGACCTCTTCCCCTTAGCTTCTTCAGGATTTTCTCTTTGTCTCTGATATATAAGTTTCTCTCTTATATGTCAAGGTGTTGACCTATTTTTATTGATTTTGAGGGGTATTCTCTGTTCCTCTTAGACTTGAATGCCTATTTCCCTCCCCATACTAGGGAAGCTGTCCAGCAAAATTTCTTCAAATATACCTTCTACCCTGCCTTCAAGACTCTTTCTCTGGGACCCCAATGATTCTGATATTGTTTCACTTTATGGTATCACTTACCTTTTAGATTCTCTCCTCATGATCTGGTAATTGTTTACCTCTCTCTCTCTCTCTTTGGGGGGGGGTGTTCTTTATTCTCCATCATTTTGTTTTTCATATTACAAGTTCTTTCTTCAGCTTCATTTATCTTGAAGTTACAACCTCCATTTTTTTTTTTGCATCTTATTAATAGCCTTTTTGTTTTCAATCTGATTAAATTTTAGTTTTTTTATTCTTCAGAAAGGGATTTTCCAGGGTCTTCTATGCTTTTTTCTATGCTTTAATATCTTTGTAGTTCTTCTGAATTCCAACTCCAACATCTAATCATCCACACTGATTAGGTTCTTGGCAGAAGAACTCTTGTTCTTTTTTAGGGAGTGAATTCCTCCATCTTGTCATTCTTGCAAAAAGTAGTTGCTTTCTTATTTGTAGAATTGCACCAATTCTTTTCTTGGATCTTTGTTTGAGTTCACTAGAGCTCAGAGTGATTGATCACTAGGTGAATTGAAGGGGCCAGATTAAATTACCATCCTCTACTCCTTTGCCATCTTCTGAGTTCAGTTTTTAAAATTGGTTTTCACATATGAATGAGATCATATGGTATATTTCTTTCTCTGTCTAACTTATTTTACTTAATGTAACACCTTCAAGGTCCATCCATGTTGCCAAAACATCAAGATTTCCTTCTTTGTATGGTGGGTTATATTCCATTATATACATATAAATAGCACATTTTCTTTATTCATTTATCAATGGATGCTTAGGTTGCTTTCTTGTCTTGAATATTATAAATAATGTGAGAAACAGAAATGCAGATATCTTTTTGAGTTAGTGTTTTTGTTTCTTTTAGATAAATAGAAGTAAAATTGGTGGATCATATGATAGCTTTATTTTTAGGTTTTTTTTGGGGGGGTTGCATGTTGTTTTCAATATGTTTCATATGGTTCTATATAGTTTCCATATTGTTTTCCATAGTTGTTGCACCATTTATATTCCCAACAGTGCACCAGAGTTCCCTTTGTCCACATTCTCTGCAACTTTTGTTATCTCTCCTCTTTTTAATGATAGTGACTGTAACAAATATTAAGTGATATCTCATTGTGATTTTTTTAATTCCAGAAATTATTTATTTAAAATGGGTTTTTATAGTTGTATTTATAAGTATAAGCTCCGTGTTTTTAGAACAGAAACATCTATGCACAATATTCTGTATAAAGTTTTTAAAAAAATTTCTTTACAGCATAACAGTACTCATTGTTTTTGCACCACACCTAGTGCTCCATGCAATATGTACCCTCCTTAATACCCACCACCTGGCTCCCCCAACCTCCTACCCCCCCCCCCTTCAAAACCCTCTGTTTTTCAGAGTCCATAGTCTCTCATGGTTCACCTCCCCTTCCAATTTCCCTCAACTCCCTTCTCCTCTCCCTCTCCCCTTGTCCTCCATGCTATTTGTTATGCTCCACAAATAAGTGGAACCATATGATAATTGACTCTCTCTGCTTGACTTATTTCACTCAGCATAATCTCTTCCAGTCCCATCCATGTTGCTACAAAAGTTAGGTATTCATCCTTTCTGATGGAGGCATAATACTCCATAGTGTATATGAACCACATTTTCCTTATCCATTCGTCCGTTGAAGACATCTTGGTTCTTTCCACAGTTTGGCGACTGTGGCCATTGCAGCTATAAACATTGGGGTACAGATGGCCCTTCTTTTCACAACATCTGTATCTTTGGGTTAAATTCCCAGGAGTGAAATTGCAGGGTCATAGGGAAGTTCTATTTTTAATTTTTTAAATATGATTGTCTGTTTTGTGTGTGTTGAGTTTGAGGAGTTCTTTTTTTTTTTTAAGATTTTATTTATTTATTTGTGAGAGAGAGAGAGTGAGAGCGAGCACAGGCAGACAGAGTGGAAGGCAGAGTCAGAGGGAGAAGCAGGCTCCCTGCAGAGCAAGGAGCCCGATATGGGACTCGATCCCAGGATGCCGGGATCATGACCCGAGCCGAAGGCAGCTGCTTAACCAACTGAGCCACCCAGGCATCTCGAGGAGTTCTTTATAGATTCTGGATATCAACCTTTTGTCTGTACTGTCATTTGCAAATATCTTCTCCCTTTCTGTGGGTTGCCTCTTTGTTTTGTTGACTGTTTCCTTTGCTGTGCAGAAGCTTTTGATCTTGATGAAGTCCCAAAAATTAATCTTCACTTTTGTTTCCTTTGCCTTTGGAGACATGTCTTGAAAGAAGTTGCTATGGCTGATATCGAAGAGGTTACTGCCTATGTTCTCCTCTAGGATTCTGATGGATTCCTGTCTCACATTGAGGTCTTTTATCCATTTCGAGTTTATCTTTGTGTATGGTGTAAGATAATGGTCGAGTTTCATTCTTCTACATATAGGTGTCCAATTTTCCCAGCACCATTTATTGAAGATACTGTCTCTATACTTGAGGAACTACAGAACACTCATGAAAGAAATAGAAGACACAAAAAGATGGAAGACCATTCCATGCTCTTGGATTGGAAGAATAAACATTGTTAAAATGTCTATACTGCCTAGAGCAATCTATACTTTTAATGCCATTCTGATCAAAATTCCACTGGTATTTTTCAAAGAGCTGGAGCAAATAATCTTAAAATTTGTATGGAATCAGAAGAGACCCTGAATCACTAAGGAAATGTTGAAAAACAAAAATAAAACTGGCAGCATCATGTTACCTGATTTCAAGCTTTACTACAAAGCTGTGATCACCAAGACAACATGGTACTGGCATAAAAACAGATACATAGACCAGTGGAACAGAGTAGAGAGCCCATATATGGACCCTCAACTCTATGGTCAAATAATCTTCGACAAAGCAGGAAAAAATATACAGTGGAAAAAAGACAGTCTCTCATTGTGATTTTAATTGATATTTTTCTAATGTCAATGATTAATGATGATTAATGATGTTGAGCACCTATAGAAAAAGATTTAAGACATCTTAAAATTTACTGTTTTAAATATGTTCAAGGAGCTAAAGAAACCCATGGGAAAAGGACAAAGGAAACCAGGAGAACAGTGTGTCAACAAGTGAAGAATATAATAAAAAATAAAAATTATGAGAGGAATTAAATAGAAATCATAGGATGGAAAATTACAGTCCTTTTGAAATGAAAAATTGACTAGAAGTGTTCAAAAGCAGATTTGAGCAGACAGAAGAATTGGTGCATTTGAAGATAGTACTAATGAAATTATTCTGATGCGCAAAAAAGAAAAATAATGAAGAAAAATAAACAGAACTTCAGAAGTCTGTAGGACACAGAGAATTCCAACATATGCATAATGGAGTTCTAGAGATTGATAGAGAGATACAGAAGCAGAGAAAATATTAAAAGAACTAATGGTTGAAAACTCACCTATTTCATAAGATACATGAAGCTTCCAAGAAGCTTGAAAGCATCAAATTGATTAAAGATTTCTGCACTGAGTGCAGTCAAAAGCCAAAGATAAAAACAGAATTTTGAAAGCAAAGAAGAGAATTAGCTCATTATGTACAAGAGATTCTCAATTAGATCACCAGCTCAGCAGAAACAATGAAGGTCAGAATGAATCAAGCAATATATTTAATGTGCTAGAAAGGGGAAAAACGAGTTCAGTCAAGAATTCTATATTCAGGTACAACTTGTGGCTCAGTTGGTTCAACATCTGCCTTTAGCTCAGGTCATGAGTTTCTCATTGGGCTTCTTGCTCAGCAGGGAGTCTGCTTCTTCCTCTGCCTGCCACCCCCCCTGCTTGTGCTCTCTCGTTCTCACTTTGACAAATAAATAAAATCTTAAAAGAAAATTCCATATTCAGCAAAACTGTGCTTCAAGAATGAAGAAATCAAGCCTTCCCTAGGTAATGAAAAACTGAGGGAGATAATTTCTAGTACACTTGTTCTACAAGGAATGCTTAAGGAAATCCTTCAGGTAGAAATAAAAGGACACTAGTAAGTAGCTTGAAGCCATAAGAAGAAACAAAAAACATTGGTAAAAATAATTGCATATGTAAATATACAAACCCGTATTATCATATTTTTGGCTTTTAACTCTTTTTTTCTATGGGATTTAAAAGAAAAATGCATGAAATGATAATTATATCTATTTCTTTCTTTTTTTTAAACTTTATTTTATTTTTTCAGTGTTCCAAGATTCATTGTTTATGCCTATTTCAATGGCATACAATGTATAAAGATGTAATCTATGACAGTAGCAATGTAAAAGAAGAGTGACAGCTGTATAAAAGTAGAATTTTGTATACTTTGAGACAAGGTTGATATTAATTCAAACAAGGTTGTTACAAATTTAGACTGTTAATGGTTCATATATACAATGGAATATTACTGAGCCATCAAAAAGGATGGGTCCTTAACATTTGCATCAACATGGATGGAACTGGAGGGGCTTATGCTAAGTGAAATAAGTCAAACAGAGAAGTACAATTATCATATGGTTTCACTCATATGTGTAATACAAGGAATAGCATGGAGGACCACAGGGGAAGGGAGGGTAAACTGAACGGGAAGAAATCAGAGAGGGAGACAAACCATGAAAAACTCTGGACACCAAGAAACAAATAGAGCATTGTATAAGGGAAGGGGTTGGAGGGATGGGATAACTGGGTGATGGGAATTAAGGCAGGCACGTGACCTGGTGAGCACTGGGTGTTTTATGCAACTAATGAATATTAAAGCACTATATCATAAACTAATGATATATTGGCTAATTGAACTTAATAAAAAAAGAAAATGATTGAACTGTACTTTTTTCAAATAAAATTTTATCAATAATGCAAAATTAAAACACTGTAGAAGGGGTGCCTGGGTGGCTCAGTGGGTTAAAGCCTCTCCCTCCGGCTCAGGTCATGATCCCAGCGTCCTGGGATGGAGCCCTGCATTGGGCTCTCTGCTCAGCAGGGAGCCTGCTTCCTCCTCTCTCTCTGCCTATTTGTGATCTCTGTCTGTCAAATAAATAAATAAAATCTTAAAAAAATAAAACATAAAATTAAAATTAAAAAAAGACTCAAGGAGGAGAAAGGATTTGCCCAGGGTCATGCAAAAGTTGAGGAGCAGAGGCGGGACTCGATTTTTTTAAAAGAAAAAAAAATAATAAAACATTATTGAAGAAAATGGAGCTGTCCTTTTTTTAGTGTGAAGAGCCATAGTCATCCTACTCTGATGGCTCCCAATTTGGAATACAGGTTAGGAATTATTTAAATGAAGTTTCATATGCAAACATATGTGAAAGCATTTTTCCTAACTGTAAAACATTATAAAATGTTTATTAAAGTATTGTTAAAAGAAATCTATTTCTGGACAAAACTTTTTTAAGTAAAATTGAATAATACTCATTAAAAATGTATTAAATGTATTAAAAAGGAACTAAAGTAATCAAAGTAATGGAGTAACTGAAGAACAAAAAAAAATGACATACAGAAAACAAATAGCAAAATGGTAGACATGAAAGTTCACTAAACCTTGTTCTGCTTATCATGAAGAAAGAGGCACAATGCTGAATGGGCCTCTGAATTTTATAGGCAACATATATTACATTTGGGCATGCTGCTCTGTAAATCTGCTGAGTGGAACTCATCATAAAAAATTGTGAATGACTTTAGCTTCTGTATACACTGTCCTGATCTTAAGTCTTATAAACCCACAAATACAATTACTCTGTGACAAATAAAGATCCTGAATGAAGTTTGGAAAACAATAGTAGGAGAATCACAAAGTAGATGCCTAAGGTCTTAGGCTTTGTCCTCTTTTTGCTAAAGTTGTTTTCTATTTGAAAAGCAGCAACTGAGGGCCTGGATGACTCAGATGGTTGAGCATCTGCCTTCATCTCAGGTCATGATTTCCAGGTCCTGGGGTCTAGCCCCACGTTGGACTCCCAGCTCACCAGGAAGGGGAGTCTGCTTCTCCCTCTCCCTTTGACTCTCCCCTTATTTGTTCTCTCCTGTCTCTGTCTATCTCTCTCAAATGAATAAATAAAATCTTAAAAAAAAAAAAAGAAAGAAAGATAAGCAGCAACTGACTTGCTACTGGTTTTTGTGGACACTAAACACCTAAGCATGAAAAACCAAGTGATAATGTGATAGACCCAAGATGCGCATTGTGAAGTGGGTGTTATATTATGAATTGAATCATAAAGTTAGGCTGCACAATAGTTCATTCAATTATTAAATGAACTGGTATATAAAAGACTGGATTTGAGCAGGTCCAAAAGGCATTGGTAAGAGGTATACATGGATAGGTGTACAGATACCTATGATACTTTTCCTATTGCCTCACTATCTCTCTTACAGGGTGAACCTATGGCTTCACTGGGAGTTTCCCATATGAAATTAATGAAGCAGAAAAAACCAGAGACCTGGTTAATGGATGCAGATTATTAAAAAAAAATAACAGACTTTAGTATGAAACAAGTCTTTGGCATGGAATAGACACTCTTTGTAAGTAATATGTGTTTGCAAGTGGGTAGGTACAGTTAAGAGATATAAGGAATAGTTAGTACCACAGGACTAACAACTATGGGAAGTTGATAACATTCTAGGCTTGAAAGAAGAAGAGAAAGGATAGCTATGTGAATCTGAAGAGATCTAAAGTTGACAGAGAAGGCTGCCTCCCCCGCAAATCTGTGGATATGGGTAAAATTACCATCATGACATACTGTAATCCTGGAAAGAGAAGATTCGGAGAATAATTGCCTTGAACTCTCTCATCTTCCAAACTCAAATTCCCTTCTGATGCCTCTGTAAGAAGTTCAAGGGATTTAGGGATTATTTAGAAAAATATGTGACCAGGAGAGGTTGTAACACTCAACAGGCTTTACTGGGTGTCTCATGGACAGGGTTGTATGAGAGGGGAAGTCCCTCACAGCAGGAGTCTATTGATAAGGGGAGAAGCTCATTGATAAGGGAGAAGGAAAGGAGGGCAAGGGAACTCCTGGGAGGAGGAGCGCACATGGCTAGGAGATACTGAACAGCAGTAGGATGAGGAATCTGTTTCAAGAGCTCTGACAGGCCCTAGCAACATGGTGGTCTTATCTTATCAATGGTAAGTAGATGTGGGGTGAGGCTTCCTCACTCATTCAAAGCAGGTAGACTCTAAATAGATAAAAATGTCTTTGTTTAGGTTATTTTTAAAATAACTGGATTTGCAAAAATTGTAATTTGGTATCTGTGTTTTTTTGAGTAATGGGTCTCAGCCTGCAGTGAAGAAAATAAACAACCTAGGAGCAAATAGAGACCATTTTTTGACTATTTAGGTAATGGCCCCAAGTTGGCCAAAGTTAATGAGGATCCAGAGAGCCAGAGGGTCTACTCAATGCATTTTATAGAGGCCTGGCCCTTTGAACATGGAATAAAGTGGAATAGCAGTTCTGAAAGATAAAGAAGAATGGGTAGCTGAAGACTTTGGGACCAGCATAGCACCAGCCAGAAGTAGTAACAACTGTGTCATAATCCTATTCAACTGGTCCTAAAAATAAGTTGTGAATTTAACTGGGCCAAATTTTTAACAATACATCTGACTTCCTATTTATATTATATACAGATGTAGTGAAAAGAAGGGCCATGTATATCCCAATGCTCATAGCAGCAATGGCCACAATCGCCAAACTGTGGGAAGAGCCAAGATGCCCTTCAACAGATGAATGGATAAGAGATATGGTCCTTATATACAATGGAATATTAATCAGCTATCAGAAAGGATAAATACCCAACTTTTGTATCAACCTGAATGGGACTGGAGGAGATTATGCCAAGTGAAATAAGTCAAACAGAGAAAGTCATTTAATGTACGGTTTCACTGACTTGTGGAGCATAAGGAATAACATGGAGGACACTAGGAGAAGGAAAGGAAAAGTGAATTGGGGTAACAGGAGGGGGAGATGAGCAATGAGAGACTGTGGACTCTGAGAAACACACTGAGGGTTTTGGAAGGGAGGGAAGTGGGGGGATGGGTGAGCCTGATGGTGGATATAAAGGAGGGCATGTATTGGATGGAGCACTGAATGTGGTACCTAATGAATCTTGGAATGGTGAAAAAAGAAAAAAAAGGACAAAAAAAGAATATGGGTTCTGGAATCAAATTATATGAGTTTAACTCATCCATTATTGCTGGTTCAGGGCCTTACCTAAGTTCCTTAACAGTTTTAGTTTAAGTTATTTTATTATAAAATTGGGATAATACTAGAACTTGCCTCATAAAACTGTTGTGAGGATTATGTCAATGAACATATTCCAACTGCTTAGTAAATTTTAATAATTCATAATATTATTTTTAAACAGTTTTTTAAATTTATTAAAGAGAGAGAGAGAGAGAGCACAAGCAGGGGGAGGAGCAGAGGAAGAGGGAGAAGCAGACTCCCTGCCAAGCAGGGAACTTGACCTTGGGCCCATCCGAGGACGCTGGGATCACCACCTGAGCCAAAAACAGATGCCCAACTGACTGATACACCCTGGTGTCCTGTTCATATTATTTTTTGAACTGATTTTTCTGAATGGACACATATTGGAAGATAAATGGAGAGTTGGAATAGAATTTGAACATTTAATTGTCATTTGAATAGGGGCTGTTTCCTTTATATGGATACTTAATGAAAAATGTTGTAAATGGTATTATTTTAATATATTTAACCATGGGGGATTTATGCCTGTGTTTTAATTTGATGCATTCACCACAATTATAGGCATTCCTCAATCATATCGCTGGTTTGGTTCTAAACCATTGTAATAAAGAGTGAGTACCCCAATAAAGCAAGTCAAATAATTTTTTTTGTTTCCCAGTGCATGTAAAAGTTATGTTTACACTGTTATAGTCTAATGTAAAATAGCATTTTTTTAAAAAGTACATACCTTATGAAAAAATACTTTACCATTAAAAAAATGCTAATTATCATCTGAGCTTTCAGTGAGTCATAACTTTTTTGCTGGTGGAGGGCCTTGTCTCCATGTTGATGGTTGCTGAATGATCAGGGAGGTGGTTGCTGAAGGTTGGGGTGGCAGTGGCAATTTCTTAGAAGAAGACAATAGTGATGTTTGCCACATCAGATGACTCATTTCATGAATGATTTCTCTGTAGCATGAGGTGTCTTTTGACAGCATTTACCCACAGTAGACCTCTTCCAAAATTATAGTCAGTCCTCTCAAATCCTGCTACTGCTTTATCAACAAAGCTTATGTAGTATTAAAAATCCTTTGCTGTCATTTCATCCATCTTCATAGCAGCTTCACCAGGAATTAGGTGCCATCTCAAAAGACCATCTTTGCTTATCCATAAACAGCAATTCCTCATTTTTTTTAATCATGAGATTGCAGCAATTTCATCACATCTTCACACTTCACTTTTAATTCTAGTTCTCTTGTTATTTCCACCACATCTGCTGTTACTTTCCCCAAAAAAATCTTGAACCTCTCAGAGTCATCCATGAATGTTGGAATCAACTTGTTCCCAACTCTTGCTAATGTTGACATTTTGACCTCTTCACTTGAGTCATGAATGTTCTTAATTGCATCTGATGGTGAATCCTTCCCAGAAGGTTTTCAGCTTACTTTGCCCAGATCCATTAGAACAACCACTATCTTTCAGAGATACAGCCTCACAGAATGTTATTTTTTATGAATGAATTATTATGTTATGTTAGTCACCATACAGTACTTCATTAATTTTTGATGTGGTATTCCATGATTCATTATTTGTGTATAACACACAATGCTCATTGGAATACATGCCTTCCTTAATATCCATCACTGGGCTAACCCATCCCCCTACCTCTCTCCCCTCTGAAATCCTCAGTTTGTTTCCTCAAGTCCATAATCTCTCATGATTATTCTCTCCCTCTGATTTACCCATTCATTTCCCCCCTCCTTCTCCTAATATCCTCCATGCTATTTCTTATGTTCCACATATAAGTGAAACTATATGGTAATTGATTTTCTCTGCTTGACTTATTTCGCTTAGCATAATTGCCTCCAGTGGTGGAAATTCATCCTTCCTGATGGCTGAGTAATATTCCAATATATATGTGAACCACATCTTCTTTATCCATCCATCTGTTGAAGGGAATCTCAGATCCCTCAACAGTTTGGCTATTGTGGACATTACTGCTATGAACTTTGGGGTGCATGTGCCCCTTCTTTTCATTGCATCTGTGTCTTTGGGGTAAATACCCAGTATTGCAATTGCTGGGTTGTAGGGTAGCTCTATTTTTAACTTTTTGAGGAACCTCCATACTGTTTTCCAAAGTGGCTGTACCAACTTGCCTTTCCACCAATAGTGTAAGAGGGTTCCCTTTTATCCACATCCTCTCCAACATTTGTTGTTTCCTGCCTTGTTAATTTTTGCCATTATAAGTGGTGTAAGATGCAACACCATCAAGAAAATTCAAAACCAAAATTGAGATACCACCTTACACCAGTTAGAATGTATTTCTTACACACTTCACAGCACTCACCAAAGCAGGCGATTCACAGACCTGTACCCCTGGGGATAAAAATACATGTTTATAAAAAATAAAAAATAGGGGTGCCTGGGTGGCTCAGTGGGTTAAGCCTCTGCCTTTGGCTCAGGTCATGATCTCAGGTTCCTGGGATCAAGCCCCGCATCAGGCTCTCTGCTCAGCGGGGAGCCTGCTTCTCCCTTTCTCTCTGCCTACTTGTGATCTCTATCTCTCTCTCTCTCTGTCAAATAAATAAATAAAATCTTAAAAAAATAAAATAAAAAATAAAAAAGAGAATGTATTTCTTAAATAATAGGGCTTGAAAGTTGAAAGGACTCCTTGGTCCATTGGCTGCAGCATGGATGTTGTATTAGCAGGCATGAGAATAATGTTAATCTCATTGTACATCTCCATCAGCTCTTGAGTGACCAGGTGCTTTGTCAATGAGCAATAACATTTTGAAAGAAGACTTTTTTTTTTTTCCTGAGTACTACTATTCTCAACAGTGCACTTAAAATATTCAGTAAACCGCGTTATAAACAGACATCCTGTCATCCCAGGCTTTTTTGTTCCTTTTAGAGAATACAGGCTTAGTAGATTTACCATAATCTTTAAGGGATCTAGGATTTTAGGACTGCAAATGAGCATTGGTTTCAACTTCAAGTCACCAGCTGCTTTATTCCCCAAGGAGTCATTCCTCTGAAGCTTTGAAGCCAGTCATTGACTTCTCCTCTCTAACTATGAAAGTCTTAGATGGCAACTTTATCCAACAGAAGGCTGATCTACAGTGAAAGTCTGTTCAGCATAGTCACTTTCATGAATTACCTTATCCAGATCTTCTGGATAGTTTGCTGAAGCTTGTGTCATCACTTTCTGTGTCACCTTGCACTTTGATGTTATGGTGATGGCTTCTTGTCTTATATCATGAACAAATCTCATGAACAAACTGTGCTAAGTTCCATCTTTTGCCCAGATCCATTAGATCTGTGGCTTCATCACCTCTCTCAGCCTTCATAGAATTGAAGAGGGTTAAAGTTTTGCTCTCAAGTAAGCTTTGGCTTAAGGCATATGACTGTTCGATCTTGTATTAAAGCCACTAAAATTTTTGCTACATTAGCAATAAGGCTGTTTCACATTCTTATCATTCATGTGGCTACTGGTATATCACTTTTAGCTTCCTTCAAGAACATTTTATTTGCATTTACACCTTGCCTGTTTGATGGCAGAGGACCCACTTTCAGTTGATTTCAGCTTTTGACATGTGTCTTCCTCACTAACCTTAATTATTTCTAGTTTTGATTTAAAGTGAAAGCCATGGGATGCTTCTTTTCACTTGAATACTTAGAAGCCATTGTATTGGACTGATTTGAATATTGTGTCTCAGGTAATAAGGAGGAATAAAGAGAAGGAGAGAGACAGAGCAACTACTATTCTGTGGAGCATATACAACATTTATCTATTAAGCTTGTTGTCATATACTTATCATTCATGGTGTACCCAAATAATTACAATAGTAACAACCAAGATCACCAGCACAGATTACCATTACAAATAAAACAATAATGAAAAATTTTGAAATATTGTGAAAATTACCAAAATGTGACACAGAGACACAAAGGGAGCAACTGTTGTTGGAAAAATCTTACAGACAGATTTGCTGAACCCAGGGTTGCCACAAACTCTCAAAATTTGTAAAAATATGCAATATCTGCAACGTATAATAAAGTGAAATACAGTAAAATGAGATTTGCCAGTACTTGGAGAAGTAGACCTGAAAACTATTTTTCTAAATGTTCATATTCTCTCAAAACAGAATTGGATTTTAACAGCCTGAGGAGATGATCTAAATTCAGGAAATTTTAAATTCAAATTGGCTTCCTAATAAATCCATCCTTCCTTCCTTCATCTTTCTTTCTTTCTTTCTTTCTTTCTCTCTTCTTTCCTTCCTTCTTTCTTTCTTCACAAGGAAGACTGCAAGTGAGGCCTTAAGCAAAGTAACAACTATGATGCACTTGTTCTGATATATCTCAGTATAAGAAGCAGTGACACTGGACGTATCTGAGGGCCTTTGGTTCTCATGGAATTTCAGAAAGACTGTTCTCCATACTTCCCATTAGTTTAAAATGAATTAGCTTAATGTTCAGTTATTTGTCTCCAAAATGATGTTTTAATTGTGATTTACATAGAATTCATTTTATAGTTACATATCCCTTAGAAGACTCTATTATTGAAAGACATTTGGGTTCTGGGTGTCTGAATAAGACACTTATCAAAAGGTCTAAGCTTTCTTCCTAATCACCACATAAAACAGAAATAATACCCAATTATTAATTGCCTTAAGATCTTTAGGTATATGGCTTCATTTGAAGGATTTTACAGGGATATTATACCTATGATAAAGGTTCCAGTGGCTCTTCTTGCCTAATTCTCGGGTTTTATACCCACTTTTTGTTATGCACATTACTATATTTACAAAATCTTTCATCTGTTGTAAAATCCCAGAATGATTTTCACCCAGAGGAAATCTTTATACCAGTAGACATTTGAATGTGACCACTGATAAGCAAGATTTCAAAAGAAAATAATTTGTTGTACTAGAATTTTCTTTTTTTTTCTCTTTCTTCTTCTTCTTCCTTTTTTTTTTTTTTTTTGGTCTAGATCCAACTAAGGAAATTTATATGTAGCTTGTCTATATGTAGCTTGTAAGTTGGTTCTGTGTACACACAGTCTGGATGTTTGAGGACTTGCAGTGTCCCCTAAAACTGTACTTATTCTAAATTTAAAGAAATTTGCACCATTAAAGAAAATTGCAAGAGAAAAAAATTATCATTAAATAGAATTGTAAATATAAATAAAATCCACAGAAAGATGTGTGCAGTGCAGAGAAAAATATAAAGATAAAGCAAAGCAGGTAACTGGCTCAATATTTGCATCAAATTAAGATTCATATAATATCTAGGAAATTTACTAGATAGACAGAAAAAGCAAGTCCAATTTTCATGGGAAGATTCTGGAGAAATAATGTGAAGGTAAAACAAATTGTTATAGAAAAAATGAAAGGCAGACATGAAAGAGATACCAAGGGGAGCCAGGGTCATCACTCAGAAATTGCTAGACAGGGGCGCCTTGGTTAAAGCCTCTGCCTTCGGCTCAGGTCATGATCCCAGGGTCCTGGGATTGAGCCCCGCATCGGGCTCTCTGCTCAGCAGGGATCCTGCTTCCTCCTCTCTCTCTGCCTGTCTCTCTGCCTCCTTGTGATCTCTGTCTGTCAAATAGATAAGTAAAATCTTTAAAAAAAAAAAAAAGAAATTGCTAGACATATGCAGAAGCAATTTATGAGCTCTAATCTCTGAGCTTCTGTTGACTATATTTAGAAATCTGAGCTCAGTTATTTGAGAAGTTTATAAATCTGAAAATAGTATTTTTATTTTTTTAAACATCAAACTTTACAACTTGGTTACTTAGTTATTTGATACAGAGAGAGAGAGAGAGAGACCACAAGCAGGGGGGGTAGCAGGCAGAGGGAGAGGGAGAAGCAGGCTCCTTGATGAGCAGGGAGCTGGATGTGGGGCTTGATACCAGGACCCCAGGATTATGACCTGAGCTGAAGGTAGCCAGTTAATTGACAGCCATCCAGGCACTCCTGTAGTTTCTTCTTCTTTTTTTTTTTTCTTTTAAAGATTTTATTTATTTTTTTTAGAGAGAGAGAATGAAAGTAGAGAGGTCAGCAGAAGAAGCAGACTCCCCACTGAGCAAGAAGCACGATGTGGGACTCGATCCCAGGACTCCAGGATCATAACCTGAGCCGAAGTCAGTTGCTTAACCAAGTGAGCCACCCAGGCGCCCCACCCCTGTAGTTTCATTTAAAAAATCCCTTGCAGTTGGATGATACAAAGCAAAACAAAACTAAAGTATAAATTTTTTAGCTGATTAATGAACAATCTTTCATACTCAGAAGTTGGTTTTGCTTTACTTTTCATAGTGTGATAAAGAAGACAGACAAGTTTGAGAGATTCTGCCTTGTATCCTAGCATAGGCTGACCTGAGCCACGCTGACCAATGAATGACCCATTGGTTTTTGCTTTTCAAACATTTAATTAGGTTGTGAGTCTCATCTATACCTAATCCACCACCAGCTCTTTGTATATACCTTCATAAATTGGTTGTTAAAATATATGATATAAATATTTGATGCTTTTTAAAACATGAAAGAATTCTACAACTTCAACTTATATTTCTAGCTATACCTCCTCATATGGGAAAAGTGGCAGTCAGTACTCATTCTGAAGGTAAAATAATTACAGAAAAGAGAAGAGACACACATGCAAGAGCCCAGGGTTATTATGGACATTTTACAAAGGGGAAATATTTTTATTCTGGCAATGTGAGTTGACCAAAAATGGGTTGTTTGGGTTTGATGGGGGTAGGGCTAGGTTTTTATGTGGAGACATATCCCATTTTATCATATTCATGAGGAAGTTTTTTGAATTTTTCCTGGACTGTCAAGGTTTTAATAATATTGCTTATTCATATTAACTCATTCAACATTTCCCTTTCTTCCCTTCCCTTTGTTCTGTCCCTTTTTCCCTCCTTGCCTTCACTTATTGGCTGCTTATTTGTGCCAGGAGCTCTCTGATAGGCTCTGGGAGGAAACAAAGTGGAGAACCTGTTCCTGACTTAAAGTGCAGTGGGAATAGAGAAATATGCATCATAACACAACACAGGCTGTGGTGGAGCCTGCACAGGATGCTTTTGGAACAAGGCAGGGGAGGAAGAGCAACTATAGTGGATAGCAAAATGTTCAGGAAAACTTCATGTGTCTGTTGGCCATCTGTATGTATTCTTTTTTTTTTTTTTTTTGAAAAAATTTTAAAAGATTTTATTTATTTATTTGACAGAGGTCACAAGTAGTCAGAGAGGCAGGCAGAGAGAGAGGAAGGGAAGCAGTCTCCCTGCTGAGCAGAGAGCCTGATGCAGGGCTAGATCCCAGGATCCTGGAATTATGACCAGAGCTGAATGCAGAGGTTTTAACCCACTGAGCCACCCAGGTGCCCCTTAGTTGATTTTTTTTTTAATTTATTTTCAGCATAACAGTATTCATTATTACTGTGCCCTTTTTTGTCATTATTCACTACTTGATAGCCTAATATATATAATATAGCATATTAATATAAACATATAAAATACATTATATGGTTAAAATATATTTATATATATAGAAGCTACTTTGGGATCCTTTAACATAGTTTCCCAAACTGCCACCATAAGAATCTATCAGGCTACTTGTTTATTAAACAGATTATAAGGGCTCTTCCTTGGAAAGTCTAATTCATTGAGTCTGTCTGGAGGACTATGAGTAGTTTTTTAAAAAATAAGTGCTCCAGGCATTTCTTATGGTCAGGCTGATCTGGGAAACACAGAGCACTTAGCATATCATTGAATATTAGGCAGTAAACAAATACTTCCATCTGTTCCATGCAAGATAAGCATAATGATGATGATAGTTTTACATTTTACAGATTAGTTAAAGCTCACAGAGAATCAGTTGCATAAGAGTACATCATTAAAAATGACCTGGCCTTGAATCCATAAGTTTCTGTGTTCCATTACATTATAAATTGAATGACAGACATTAAAATAATAAGATGTGATTGTGATTTATGTTAGGACTTGGGAATTAACTTCTTTTTTGGAATTAACTTTTCTTTATTGGACTTCACTTTTGTGTAGGTTGCACTACTTCAGATGTTCCTAGTTTTAAAGTAGTGACGGAAAATTGTTGAAAGCAAATCAAACTAAACTGAATCTGTTGGAATTTGACGTTATGAATTCAGACAGCTGACTCAGTTAAAATAGTGTTTTTCCAAAAGAAGGCTATATGTTGTTTAAAAAGATAAAAGATATTTATATAAATGTGTTTGTCTTTTTTCAAAGTAAAGCAAATCAAACATAAGTCAGTGAAATAAATCAATACAAAAGGTATACTAGAGAATTATCTACATCAATCAAATTATTTCCTGTCATGAATGATTTCTTACAAACCACCTCTTTTTAATATTTGTTAAGTAATGCTAAATACTTAATTTAGCCCATCTTAATTTGTGATAATTTTATCAAAACCGATTGAAATTTGCCTCTGAATTACTTACTAGAAAATTCTTTGCTTAGCAGATTGGTAACATAAAGATCTTTGGTGAAAAAAAATGTATTTCCCCCCCAATATTTTCTATACAAATAGAATTAATTACAAATTAGGATGGACTGTGCAGAGCCTGTACATAGTAACTGGTGCTATATGCCCAAATTTATTAAGATGTTTATAGTAAGAAAGAAATTTTTTTTAATATTTCACATTACATTCTGTGATATATTTATTCATTTTAATTCGCTATTTCTCTCTGATTAGTTCAACACTAAACTATGATAAACTATGAGAAAGTAAATTGCTTAAAATATTTCAGTCATATATGAGGCAACATTGGATTTTCTGGATTAATTAAAGAAAATGTAATTATAATATTAATAGTGGAGCTATATTTATGTATTTAAACTAGGTTCCTTGCTAGGTCATTGAAATACCGAGATGAACAAATCACTGACCTTGCCTTTTAGGAGCTCAGCCTCCTGAGGGGAGGCAGAAAAGATGTCTAACAGTCGCTATATACTGTGGCAAACCTCCATTATGAATATGCCCAGGATGCTCCTAGATTAGAGAGGGAAATAACTACCTCAGCTTGGAAGGGCTGGGAAAGGCTTTCCGACAAAGATGTTGAAAAGACATGCAATATGACCCAAATGGAAAGTTTTTGAACCTAGGGGAGAAGGTGAGAGTCTAGGATGGTGGGAAAGACTGACGTCTAAGACTTAGTATGGCAGCCTATCCCTCTACCATACTTTCTTTTGATATTCATTATTATTGCTGCATAACCTAAACTTTTATTTTTCCTTGTGGAAGCTTCTGTTAACCTTATAGTAGCTTATTTTTCTCATAATACTTGAAAATTCCTTGGGTTATTTAAACATTGGGAGTTACCACTATTAACTGGAACTTTCTATTTATCAGACATTTTTCAAAGCCAGAACTCCAATTTTCAGTGTTTGTTCTCCCAATATTTTATATGCTTTAAATATGGAATACTTGTAATTTTGGACTATTTTCTGTAGCACTTTATTTTAGCACTATGAGAAATAAATTTTGGACCACTGATAATATTTCTTGACAAAGTAATCAGAATTGTATTCTGGTTAAATATTTCTGCTGCAAAACAGTTCAATTTTGAGAATTTTGACCTGGTTTCGTTGGTTTGCAGGAAGACTGGAACAAGATATTCCATATAGTGTGGTAATTAGTTGGGGATCTGCCTTTTACAAGTGGAGTTGAGTGAAAGCTCCCCTCTCTTGTCATCTGGCTTGCAATCTCTAGATGCAAAGGTGGGCTTTACATTCATGAACATATGTTGAGTCATAGATTAAGCCCCTCAACTAACTTTTTTTTTTCTTCTCCTGACCTCCAAACCATGCAGGAAATCCTTCTGTAAGCAAATTCCCATTCTCATTCCCCTGGCTGTTTAGTCTATACTGGGTTAAGCATGGGCTTACTTATTCCTTTGATTGGCAAGCCTAGTACTAGTAAAAACAAATTTATGGAGCAACATTCACCAAAAGTTCCCTGCCCACCATCCTCCAATCTGCAAACTCTTGCAGCTTTGTTTGGACTGAAACTTGACGAGAACTTCACTAGACACGAAACATACTCCTTCTCCTGAAAATGCCACTGGCCGGAGGACATAGTTTCTCACAGATGTAGCTTCCATGCTGTAGGGACCTGAGCTACTCCACAACGTGGGAATTTTGACTACTGTCAAAGAAATGTCTTAAACTATTTATTATCACTGAAGATGAAGTTAATTGTTTAAAAACTACAGTTCCAATGGTACATGGACTTGGTGAGTAAGATGGGCAGAAACATTAAGCCACTCATGATACCCATGATGTACAAGAAAGAAGAAAAAGATCTAAGGATTAGGAAAATTAAGAAAAAAACACTAATTTCACTTAAAAAAAATGGAAGTGACCAAAAAAGTAGATAAACTTCATCAAGTTAAAAATTTGTGCTTACAGAGGACACCATCAAGAAAATGAACAAACAACTCACAGAATGGGACAAAATATTTACAAATTATATATGTGATAAGAGTCATGTATCTAAAAATATATAAAGACTTTCTAAAAGTCAGTGTTCACAAGATAAACCAGTTAAATCAGGAAAAGTATATGGATACACAGTTCTTCAAGAATGATATAAAAATGACCAATAAGCACATGAAAAGATAATGATGTTCAAAATATTAGCCATTAAGGAATACAAATCAAAACCACAATGAGATATTACTTCCCATCCACTGGGATGGTCATAATAAAAATGGTGAGCAATAATAGCAATTTCATTCTTGCTTAGGTAGATAGATACATGAGATTTGAAAACATAGGCCCACACAAACACTTGTATATGAATGATCATGGCAACATTATTTATAATATCTAAAAAGTTGAAACGACCTAAATGTCCATCAATTAGATAAATAAAATGTGATATATCCATACAATAAAATATTATTCAGCCATATGAAAGGGATAAATTACTAATACATGCTAAAGCATGGATGTACCATGTATACATATGCTAAGTTAAAGAGTTCAGTCACAAAAGGTCTTATATTGTGTGATTCCTCCTATGAGAACTGTCCAGAAAACAAACCCATAAAATTGCAAAGTAGGTGAGTAACTGTTAGAGGATTAGGGGAGAGGGAAATGAGGAGTGACTGCTAATGTATATGAAGTTTCTTTTGGAGTGATGAGAATATTCTGGAATTAGTAGTGATAACTTTGTAAGTATTCTAAAAACCATTAAAATTGTGTACTTTATAAGAGTGACTTTTATTCTATGTGAATTATATTTCAATTAAAAAACTATATGGAAGGAATAAAAAACTATAAAAGTACCCCCTGCCACAGATTCAGAGAAAATGTTGCAAAAGACACCTGATGAGAGATTTTTTTTCTTACAAAGGATTCTTAAAACTCAACAACAAAAAACCAAACAACTAGATTTTTTAAATGAGCAAGGGATTGAAAGAGACACCCCACCAAAGAAAATAAACAGATGGCAAATAAACAAGTGAAAAGATGTTTGACATCATATTTCATTAGGGAGTTGCAAATTAAAACAATAAAATACCCCTTTATATGGCAAATGTCCAAAACATTGGCAATACCAAATGCTGGTGAAGATGTAGAACAGTAGAAACTTTCAATCACTGCTGGCAGGAATGCAAAATTGTACAGTAAAGTAAGTAAATTACAGCTCCATATGTATTACTTGCAGGCTGTCATAACAAAATAGCACAGCCTAAGTGGCTTAAACAATGGAAATTTATTTTCTCAGTTTTGGAGACTGCAAGTCTGTGATTAAGGTGCCAGCAGGTTTTTTTGTGAGATCTCTCTCTTTGGCTTACAGACTTCTCACTCAGTCCTCCTATGGTCTTCATTTCTGTCTACACTACTTGTAGACGGAGGGAAAGCTCTAGTAGTTTCTTCCTCTTCTTAAAAGGACACCAGGACTATTATTGGATTAGGGCCTCACCCTCATGATCTCATTAAACCTAAGTTACCTCCCTAAAGGCCATATAGCTAAATACAGTTATATTGGGTGTTTATTGGGAGTTTCAAGATATGAATTTCAGGAACACAATTCAGTCCATAGCACTATATGTTCCTTAGTATTTATCCAAATATGATAAAAACAGGTTTATAGCAGGATTATTCATAATTGCCCAAACTTGAAAGCAACAAAGATGCCCTCAACAGATGGACAGTAAAGATGGTAATTTTCTGAAGAACATAATGGTTTGATTATTTTTGTTCTTAAATGACTAATTAAACAATCTGATATGCAGTCTCTCTTCACTAACATTCTGCTGATTAAGAAATAAAACAAGAAGATTTAAATTCCTGGTAGAAATGCATAAATATAAACATAAATATAAATATAAATATAATATGGGACAGAACTCAAAGTTCAGATGACTTTTACCTTCTGCTGCAGGCTCCATTCCCTCAAGCTTCAAATCTATACACAATCTTATATGCACTGAAAGTTATATCCATGGAGAATTGTAAAGACTGCTGGATCACTCCATGCATAGCTTAGGTCTGTAGTCCCTTTGAAAAGCACTTGTGGCCATGCTTCAGCAGCTCAGGATGTCTTTTCAGGTGTTTCTTTCCTCAGACTCTCTATTTCAACCTTCCTTTCTCCTACCCTAGCCTGGACCCACGTTGCTTCCTTTTGTCTTAACACTTCTGGAGGGATGAATCCACAAAACAATAGCAAATACTGAAAATCTCATGGAGTCCAAGAATTGATTCTAGGCTAATCAAATATAAATTTCCATTTGGATGTATTAGTATTTTACACTTGGGTAAAGACACTGGTGTGATGAATAAAACACAAATACTTTAATACTGCTATATTTCTTAGTCATCAGTTAGTAAAAGGACAATGTCATGTTGAATCCATAAAATTGCTCTAAGTTAAAAATTTTAGAAAGATGTAGAAGAGTGTATTTCATGTAAAACAGCAGTATATATATCATTACATTTCAGGTGTTGTATCAGTTAGGTTTATCTCAATATCAAGTTATGGAAAATCTTGATCAAAAACAGGTTTTGGAGAAAGACCAAGAGAGAGGGAGAGAGAGAGAGAGAGAAGAAGAGAAAGAGGGAGAGAGAGGAGAGAGAGACAGAGACAGAGAAAAGAGAAATTTCACAGGCATAGGAACTAATAAGGGCAGAGTCTTGACTCTGAGTGAGGTTTAATATAACACCTCAAAAGCTGTCATCTTTGTTGCTCTTTGTTCTGTCTTCCACTTCACATGGTTTTCAGCAGCCTCCAGCCTCAATGTCTTGCTTTCTGGGTCCAGAAAAAGGGAAAGGATTTTCACAAAATCTCCCAAACAAGTCCTCTCTCTCACTAGCCTAAATCGAACTTCAGTAAGTGAATCAAGTTCATGTCCCATTGTAGCAAGGGGCTGGTTAAGCTGATTAGGGCCTACTAGGAGAAATGGCTGAGATGAGAAAAGAACAGCTTTAGTATGAGGAAAGGGAAGGAAGTGAGGAGACACCATGAGATATCCACTATATATGGCCATATCATATTGGTTTATTAAGCATTCTGAATTTACATCATGGTTTATTATATGTGATTTTGCAAAACAACAAATGCACAAGTATTTATCAGCGTTCATGTTGTGTGGTATATCCAATTTGTGGTTAAGCGATTGTGCCTGCTCAGAAGACCAAAATGATCTATTTGGACAGATAAGAGATGAGACAATTTATTAATGATAACATTAAGTGATGATATGATATGGTGATAAATTGGCTGGAATAATTAGAAAGACTGACATTAATTTTATTAGTACTCTATTGTTGTATAACAAATCATTGCTGTTTTATTTTTACTTCTCCTCCATTTTATTTATTTTATTGTTTTTCAGTTTTATTAAGATAAATTGACATAAAACATTGCATAAATTTAAGGTGTAGAGCATAATTATCTGATATATGTATATATCAGCTACCACAATGAGTTTAGTTAACATCTATCGACTCACATGATTACACATTTTTTTCTGGTGATTAGAACTCCTAAGATTTACTAAGTATTACTAATTATATCCATTAGCTGTACATTACATCCCCAGAATGCGTTTATCTTATAACTGGGAGTTTGTAACTTTTGACCAACTTCATCCAATTCTCTCTACTCCCTGTCTCTGGCAGCCCACAAATCTGTTCTGTTTCTGTGAGTTTGGGTTTTTTAGATTCCACATATAAGTGAGATCATACAGTATTTGTTGTTCTCTGATTTATTTCACTTGGCATGGTGCCCGCAGGGTCCATCCTCATTGTCACAAATGGCAGAATTCCTTCGTTTTTATGGCTGAATAATATTGCATTGTATTTATGTACATACCTTCTTTTTTCTTTCTTTTTAAAAATTTTATTATATTTAAATTGAATTAATTAACATATGGTGAATGTATCACTAGTTTCAGAGGTAGAGTTCAGCTATTCATCTGTTGCATATAATACCCAATGTTCGCATCCTTCCTTAATGCCCATCACCCCACTGTCCCATGACCCTGCCCACATCCCCTCCAATAAGCTTCAGTTTGTTTTGTATAGTTAAGATTCTCTTACGGTTTGTCTCTCTCTCTGATTTTGTCTTATTTTACTTTTCCCTCCCTTCCCCTATTATCCTCTCTTTTGTTTCTTAATTTCCACATACGAGTGATGTCATATGGATAATTGTCTTTCTCTGATTGACTCATTTTGCTTAGCATAATACACTCTGATTCTATCCACATTGTTGCAAATGGTAAGATTTCATATTTTTGATGGTTGAGTAATATTCCATTGCACATATATACCACATCCTTTTTATCCATTCATCTGTTGATGGAAAGTAAGGTTGTTTCCATGTCTTGGCTGTTGTATATAATGCTGCAATTAATATGGAAGTAGAAATGCTTCTTTGAAATAGTGATTTTGTTTCCAGTGGATATATACAAATAAATGAAATTGTTGGATCATATGACAGTTCTACTTTTAATTTTTTTGAGATATTTCCATAGTATTTTCCATAGTTTTTACAGTACCAATTTACATTTTTACCAACAGTGTGCCAGGGTTCCCCTTTCTCCACATCCTTGAAACATTTGTTATCCCTTGTCTTTTTAATGATAACCATTTTAACAGCTGTGAAGTGTCTCACCGTGGTTTTGATTTGCAGTTCCCTGATAATTAGTGATGCTAAATACCTTTTCATGTACCTGTTAGCCATTTGAATGTATTTTTTGGAAAAATATATATTCAGGTACTTTGCTCACTTTTAAAATGATGATGATGATAATGATTTTACTATAATTGTAGGAGTTCCTTACATATTTTAGATATCAATCACCTTATTGTGTGGTTTGCAAATATTCTCCCATTCCATGGGTTGCATTTTCATTTTGTTGATCATTTGCTGTGCAGAACCTTTTTAATCTGATGTATTACCACTTACTTATTTTTTATTTTGTTGCTTGTGTTTTAGATGTCATTTCCAAAAAATCATTGCCAGGACCCTTATTAAGAAGGTTTTTCCTCTATATTTTCTTCTAGGCATTTTGTGGTTTCATTCTTACATTTAAGTTTTTAATCCAGTTTGAGTAAATTTTTATTAGTATAAGAAGGAATCTAGTTTCATATTTTTGTGCATAAATATCCAATTTTTCTAGCAATATATTTTTTTCCTAGCAATATTTTTAGAGAGATTGTTTTTTTCTCCATTAGATACTTTTGTCTCTCTTGCCACATATTAGTTCATCAGCTTTACTTCTTGACTTCGGATTCTGTTCCATTGGTCTATGTATCTGTTTTATTGTCAGTGCTATGCTGACAATTATATTAAAACATATTAGTATTTCACTAAGCATCATACCCTCTAGTTTCATCCACGGCATCGCAAATGGCAAGATTTCATTTCTTTTGATGGCTGCATAACATTCCACTGTATGTATGTATATACCACATCTTCTTTATCCATTCATCTGTTGATGGACATTTAGGTTCTTTCCATAGTTTGGCTTTTGTGGACAATGCTGCTATAAACATTTGGGTGCATGTGCCCCTTTGGATCACTATATTTGTATCTTGATGGTAAATACTCAGTAGTGCGATTCCTGGGTCATAGGGTAGCTCTATTTTCAACTTTTTGAGGAACTTCCATGCTATTTTCTGTAGTGGTTGCATCAGCTTGCATCCCACCAACACTATAGGAGAGTTCCCCTTTCTGCGCATCCTTACCAACATCTGGCATTTCCTGACTTGTTAATTTTAGCCATTCTGACTGGTATGAGGTAGCATCTTATTGTGGTTTTGATTTGTATTTCCCTGATAGGGAGTGATGTGGAGAAAGACAATTATCATATGATATGAGGAAGTTGAGAGGGAGTGTGGTGGGGGTTGGGGGTAGGAAAGGAATAAATGAAACAAGATGTGATTGGGAGGGAGAAAAACCATAAGAGACTCTTAATCTCACAAAACAAACTGAGAGTTCCTGGGGGGAGATGGGTAGGGAGAGGGTGGTTGAGTTATGGACATTGGGGAAGTATGTGCTACAGTGAGTTCTGTGAAGTGTGTAAACCTGGTGATTCACAAACCTGTACCCGTGGGGCTAATAATACATTATAAATTAATAAAAAAATTTAAAAAATAAAAAATATTAGGGGGAAAAAGAAACATATTAGTATAATTTTGTGATAAATTTTGAAATCAAAAGTGTGATGTCTCCTGCTTTGTTCTTCTTTCTCAGGATTACTTTGGCTATTCAGGGTGTTTCATGGTTCCATATGAATTTTGGGATTGTTTTTTCTATATCTGTTTTAAAAAATGCCATTGGAGTCTTGATAGGTATTACATTGTATCTATAACTGGCTTTAGGTAGTATGGACATTTTAACAATAATAATTTATCCAATCCATGGACATGATATATTTTTCCATTTATTTGTGTTTTTTTTAATTTCTTTCATCAATGTACTATAGTTTTCAGTGTAGTGATCTTTCATCTCCTTCATTAAATTTAGCCCTTGGCATTGTATTGATTTTGATGCTATTGCATATGGGGTTTTTTCTTTATTTCTTTTTCAGATCATTCACTGTCAGTTCTACTGATACTTGTATGTTGATTTTGTATCCTGCAACTTTACTGAATTTGATTAGATCAAAGTTTTTTTGGTGGAGTCTTTATGATTTTTTTCTATATAAAATCAGGTCACCTACAAAGAGAGGCAATTTTGCTTGTTCCTTCCCAATTCTAATTCTTTTCATTTCCTTTCCTTGCCTGATTATTTTATACAGAACTTTTAGTGCTATGTTGAATGGGAGTAGTGAGAAGACTTGTCCTGCTCCTGATTTTATAGGAAAAACTTTAAGCCTTTCAACCATTAAGGATGATGTTAGCTGTGGGATTGTCATATTTGGCTTGTCATTACATTGAGGAAAGAATTTTAAAAATAGCTGTATAAAACAACAAATATTTGTTATCTCTCATTTCTGTGGGTCAGGAATTTGGGAGAATTTTAGTTGGATGGTTCTGGTTCAAATCTCTCATGAGGTCAAAATCGTGCTGTCAACCAGGATTGCAATCTTCTCTGAAGGCTGAGTTTCTGAGTTCAATTATGTGTTTGCTGGGAGGTCTTTATTTCTTGCTGGCTGTTGGATGGAGACTTCAATTCCTCATTATGTGGTACTCTCCATAGGCTTCTAGGAGTGTCCTCCTAACATATCAGTTGGATTCCCCCAGATTGAGAGATGAGAGTGTGATAGAAAAGAGAGGGAAAATCTGACACAGAAATCTCAGTCTGTTTCTTATAATCTCAGAAGTAACATAACATCAGTTTAGCTATATATTGGTTGTACAGATCAACTTAGTATAGTGTGGAGGAAAACCACATCAGAAGGCAAGATCATGGGAACCCTCTTAGAGACTGCCTGCTATACTAGTGTTTGAAATTTTTAACACAAGAGACAAACCTTTAAAAACTATTATTTTTACTATTTTAATACATCTTCTCATCTAATAACTTGTGGCAACATACCATTCTTATGTAAAAGCTTGGACAAAGTGATCCCTATGCTTCCTCCCAACTCTGGCTATGGTTCTATAGCATAGAACCTTGAAATGACTGGGGGCTTTCCTGATATAAGAAGGAGATGTCTGAAGTGCTGGAATCCTAAGGAGTGCTCATGTTTATTCAGGAATTAGGGTTAGGAATTAAAGAGAGATAAACATGAAGCTAGAAGGACATATGAGATGAGATATTGAGAGACTTGATAATGTATTCTGATGTAATGTTGAAATGAAAATCTGCAGAAGTGACAGGCCACATACCTGTTAGCAGAAAGGGCAGGGAGAAAGGATCCAGGACTGCACTGTAGCATGCGCAAGGCTGGAGGCCTTAAGAATAACCTCATGTGAAGTATGTCTTACTGCATCTGGAAATGTGATTATATATGTGTCCATTCTACTGCTGAAGGCCTTACATATTCCTAACTATGTAGATCAGCTATTGGATATTGACATATGACTCCATATAAAATTTGTTTCCATTTCTGTACATATGGTTGCTATTCCTTCCTATCTGGTCAGGCCTTTGCTCAGGAAGTCTTCTAGGGGAAGTGATTCTCCAAAGGACTTAATACTCTATGTATGGATATGTGTTTGCAGTCGCCCATCTCAGATGTTTCTCATTACTGGAAAGATTAAACATTTATAATTTTAGAAAATGGAGTAAGGGATTAAAAGAATATTAGTCATTATGAAGTTCCATTAAATAAGGTCAGGAAAGAGTAAATAAATGAAGACACCTTTCAACATTGAGTCCTCCATTCAAAAATAGATATAAATGGTTAGCACAGGCATTTTTTTCCTAGGTCTAATTCCAGTCTTCTTCTGCTTTTGGGAAGTCATATGCAAAGCTGGGCAAGAACCTGGTTCACCAGTTGAAGTGATTGTTCCACACCTAATCTTAAATAATAAAACTTCCATGGTTCTTGGGTGTTGTGCTGTTCTGCAGCACAGTTTCGTTTTGTGGACTGATCATCGGCCACTAGTATGTGGCTTCTATTATAAATGCTTTTCCAAGAATACGCAATAGTTTTGCTTCTCAATCTCTTCCTGTTGTGAGAACTGCTCCAAGTCTGTGCCACACACAGCATGGTGTCTATGAGCATCAATATTCCCTTGAGACCATGCTGTTGAGATAGTGAGAACAGGCACACTTCAGAATATCTTGCTGAGTGCCCCCCTTCTCCCAATCCACAGAAGGAAATAATGTTATAATAAGCCAATAAGATGAGTAGAAACTTTATGGTTAGGTTTGGATATTGATGAAATACCCTCTATAACCATTCCATTAGTATGAGTTTAGTAAAAGATATGAATTTATAGGTCACATTAGTCTCAAGTACTTTGAAATCCATTTTCATACAAATATGTGAATCCTACTGAAAGTGGAAGATTAAATATCATATTTTTATGAAATGATGAAACTAACATCTGGCTCCTTAATAAGGGACAACAGTGACTGACACTGAGAACACTTTTAGATTTATATTTAGTCCTTTTTCATAGTTTAAATGTGCATATAAAATTCATAAATAAGGAAACATCTTTAAAAAGTTAAGCATGAATGGAATTCAGCCATTAGAAGTATGCTCTGTATATTTCTGAATTTTCTCAGCACTCAAGTTCAGAAAGGATCTGTATTATATTCCAGGTTCCTGAGCTTTACTGATTATAAACAGATTCCCTCTGTTGTCATCCTGTTTAACTGACTGATGCCACTGTGCTTCCCTGAAAGACAAAGAGAAAAAAGAAGAAAAAAAAAAAAACACACACAAAAAAACCAACAACTCTTCAATGCATTTTCACATTGCTGGGCATTTATTGAGTTATAGATTGAAATTCAAACATAATTCTTCCAAGAGACAAGAAATATTAATTTTATTCTAACATTTATTATTATATGACATACAGACCATTATTTTTTCCATTGTTGGCACTCAGGTCCATAAGAGCAAGGCATTGACTTAAGATATTTGGCTGACTTCCTCAGAGCACAGTCCAAGCAGAAGTGAGAGACAGGTAGGTATATATGTCAGCAGCAGCTCTCCTGTGCTGATCAAATGAGGCTGGCATTGTTATAAAAATAGAAAAGCAGATTTTGGACAAAGCTGGGCTCTCTTGTGCTTTTATATTTCACTTTGGCAACTCACAGGCCTAATTCCTAAAGAAGCAGATGTTTTTTAAGACTTAAAGGGAAAAAAGTGTATCAGATGCCTTGCTTGTGCTTGTCACAAATGTGCTTGCCAAGAAAGGGTGCTCTGTACTGAATACCCAGGGGACAAAGGTCACACTCAGAAGTCTTAAAAGCACTTTCAGAATAACTTTTGAATAAAAAATGAATGAATTCTCAGAGCTGGTCAAAACTCCCTCACTCTTTGTTCATTTTGATTTTTAGCAGTAAGGATGCAATGTTGTCATAAAAAAAAGAAACCATTCCTGTGGTTTTCTATGTAGGAGACCCTAAGTCCTGAGGACCCCATGACTTCTCAACTATCCTGTATGTGCTTTGAAGACTGAAAAGGTTTATGCTTTCACTATTTGGATTCTCACATTGTTCTATCACTGGCCTTGAGTTCAGTGGATGCTTAAGATATGCCTGAAATCCCCTGATTCCTTAAAGATATGCCAGATTTAAAGCATTCTAATTCCCCGGTGTCCTCTGATTTAAATTCTGCTTTTGTGAGTGCTATTTTTTAGGACAAGACTATATTAGCACAAAAAGTGTGAATTTAAATGGATGCACATTACAGCAGATGACTGACTAAAATGTTGCAAAGGATTTAGGATACAGGAAACTGGCAAACTAAAGTTTCCTAAACTGCAGGTGATAAAGGCAGTGCCAGACTGACTTCTGTCCTTTGTGTGTAAGATTTCATTTTTATTTCCCATCACCAATGTAACTCCTTGGTTGTTTGTTATTTCAGTGATGATATGGAATTAATTGTGTTCTCCCAAAATTCATGCAGTAAATTCATAACCCTCAGTACCTCCCATGTGGCTGTATTTGGAAATAGGACTTTTTTTTTTTTTTAAATTTAATTTAATTTTTATTTCTTTTCAGCATAACAGTATTCATTGGTTTTGCACCATACCCAGTGCTCCATGCAATCTGTGCCCTCTCTAATACCCACCACCTGGTTTCCCCAACCTCCCATCCTCCACCCCTTCAAAACCCTCAGATTGTTTTTCAGAGTCCATAGTCTCTCATGGTTCACCTCCCCTTCCAATTTACCCCAACCCCCTTCTCCTCTCTAACTCCCCATGTCCTCCATGCTATTTGTTATGCTCCACAAATAAGTGAAACCATATGATAACTGACTCTCTCTGCTTGACTTATTTCACTCAGCATAATCTCTTCCAGTCCCGTCCATGTTGCTACAAAAGTTGGATATTCGTCCTTTCTGATAGAGGCATAATACTCCATAGTGTACCATAGTGTATATGGACCACATCTTCCTTATCCATTCATCCGTTGAAGGGCATCTTGGTTCTTTCCACAGTTTGGCCACCATGGCGATTGCTGCTATAAACGTTGGGGTACAGATGGCCCTTCTTTTCACTACATCTGTATTTTTGGGGCAAATACCCAGTAGTGCAATTGCAGGGTCATAGGGAAGCTCTATTTTTAATTTCTTGAGGAATCTCCAAACTGTGCCCATAGTATTCTTCTCCAAGATAGAGCTTCAAATAACAGTGCCATTTTTTTATCACCCATACCTCAAGTCAAATGCCATCACTTCATAAAGGCCTTCCCTCACCATCCTATTTAAAATAGCACACCCATCATCACTTTGGAAATAGGACTTTAAAGAGATGATTAGTTTTAGATGAGGTTAGGGTGGGCCCTAATCCAACCTAACTAGTGTCCTTTTAAGAAGAGATGATTAGGCCATACAGAGAGACACCAGGGAAGTGTGTGCACAGAGGAAAGACCATGTGAAGATATAGGAAGAAGATAGCCATCTACAAGCCAAGAAGAGAGGCCTCAGAATAAATCAATTCTGCCAGCATCTTGATCTTGGTCTTGTAGCCTCCAGAACTGTGGGAAAATAAGTATCTGTTGTTAGGTCACCCAGTCTGTGTTATCTTGTTATAACAGCATGAACAGACTAATACAGATGGTTTTTTCCATTCTTGTGATAATTGCAAAAATGTTTAGAAATTATTTTCCTACAAGTAGTTCTACTCCTTTGTATTATGACCTTGCAGCTTGGGAGGTGAAGATTGTTACCTATAGTGTAACTTTGTTGACTTGCTTTAGCCGATAAAATGTGCCAGAAATAACTTTGTGCCAATTCCAAGGCTGAACTTGAAAAGGTTTTGTATACTTCCTTGGAGCCCACCTAGGGCCCCTGTGGGAAAGTGCAGACTAACTTGCCTGAGGCTGTATTTAATCCCTCAACCCTAAACCTCCAGGTCAGGAAGATGCAGAAGAATAAAAACAAAGTTGAAAAGTGAATTAGTTCAATTCCGTCTGCTTAATATTGAATTATTTTTCTAATCACTTGATCAAGGTACATGAAAGAGGTTTTGTCCTCTGCTTCCCTCCCCACCCCCACTCCCCACTGTTGCCCCAAAACCAAGAATATCCAATGACTATTAGTCTAGAGACTTTCTGCACTGTGGGCTGGAAACCACCATCCATCCCTGTCTTTGGGGGGCTGTATTAAAGATCCTACAGGGGGATAGCAGTCACTCTCCTCTTTTTCTTAAGATAACTTTATAATTTGTCCTTGTGACATTCCCACTTTCAGAATGCTACACTGGCTACTATCTGTGAGAAAGAGAGAGTTCCATTTTATTTTATTTTATTTTACTTTATTTTATTTAATATTTTATTTTTTTATTATATTATGTTAGTCACCATACTCTACATCATTAGTTTTTGTTGTACTGTTCCATGATTCATTGTGCATAACACCCAGTGCTCTATGCAATACATGGACTCCTTAATACCCATCACCAAAGCAGACAATTCTCCAAAGAAGACATACAAATGCCTAACAGATAAACACAAAAAATACTTTAAAAAAAAGATTTTATGTATTTGACAGAGAGAGAGAGAGAGATGAGATCATGAGCACATGAGCGGGGAGCTGGTGGTGGAAGAAGAGGGAGAAGCAGGTTCCCTGCTGAACAGGGATCCTGATGGGGGGGGGGGCTTGATCCCAGGACTCTGGGATCATGACCTGAGCCAAAGGTAGACACTTAACTGACTAAGCCACCCAGGCACCCTTTAGAGTCCTATTTTAAGTAGAGAATGGACTGTTTGACACATCTCAGTTCTCTGAGAGTGTTTTCTGATGTTGAGGCCAAACTGTATCCTGTATGGGAAGGAGATTTGTAAAATGGGACAGTTAGAGAAACACAGCAGGTTCTATATCTATCAGGAGAACATGCTGCTGTTAGTTCTGACAGAGGGAAGTTTGGACTTAAGGCTAGCTTTGGCTCTGCCTCTGTCAGCTGAGCTTTCTCCTAGAATGTGGAGGTCACATGGCTTTGTTGTCCTCCACTATCTGGGAAGGCATTTTCTGAAAGCAAAGTGTGCTCTTTGAAGGATAAGAAAGGTGAGCCACATGTAGATCATTTGTGGCAAATGTGGCATATGGGCTCCTTGCCAGGTGCAATCACTGGTTTTAACTGCTGTATATCTATCATCTGAAAGGCATCTTGTACATTTTCTGAGACAGAGTAGTAAAGGAATCTGCCCCAGACCATTAAAGTCCTGTGTGTGGGAGGTCTGTGTGTGTGGGGGAGGGGGAGTTGAATGTTTCATATGACCATTCCAGACCCCAGGCCCCTTGGAAAAAGCCCGTGGCACTAGATGGCAGGAGTTTTGCAAGTCTAAACAGTTCCTGATGATCTATATATTTTTTTAAACTAGAACTAAACTGTATCCTACAAAAGAACACATTAGTGCACACACACACACACACACACACACGCGCACACACACGCACACACACACCATTGAACCACTCTGCTAACCCCCTACCCAAATAAAAACATTTCAAACGTTTTGGATCTGATTTCTTATTTCCTGTGAACAGTTGATGGCCTTATTTTATGTGGAGAGGTTTGGTTGTAAGATGAGCAAATGCCTGTGAGCTCTATCCGTTGTTATAAATTAGGCCAACAGGCAGTGATACTCTTTAGACTGATGCCAATTTTCTTTCTAAGAGCATAATCCTGTAATGCAGAACAGAAAGTTTTTGCTCCTTTGAATTAAAACCTTAATACTTTGCTTGATTTTTGTTTTAGTGTTTTTTCCTGGAGTAGAGACAATTTAATCTCAAAATGTCGAGTAACCTCAAACTTTCCTACTCTATTTTAGAGTATATTTCATTTTGAAATCATCTAGGAGAAAAGTGGGAAAACTTGTGTCCTTGAGCAGGTTAGTGCCCTCCTTATTCTGATAGAGACTGCTGGGCACAAAAGACTAAAAACGTGCATCTGTCAAGCTGTTTTCACATCAAAGAGTGAAGGTACTTGCATGGCATTTTATAGTTGGCATCTCACTGCCACTTAAATTATCTCCCAATAGGCCCATAAGATCTGTGTGTTGATCCACCAGCTCTATGCAGGAGGTACAACCACTACTCTCTGAATGAAATGTCCTACTCTGTTTTCTTAAAACCAGTCCCTCTTCCATCATGTTTGTCCTGTTTTGTTCTGTACATTGCGGTCATTTGATATATGTCTACATTGTGAAAGGAGTCCCCTCACCCCTGCCATCTAGTTAATTAACACATCCATCACCTTATGGATTTATCTTTGTTTTTTGTTTTGGTGAGAATACTAAAATTCTACTCTCTTAGCGAATTTCAGTTATACAATACAGTGTTATCAACCACAGTCACCATGTTTTACATTCAATCTTCACACCTCAATCATCTTTTTTTTTTTTAAAGATTTTATTTATTTATTTGACAGACAGAGATCACTAAGTAGGCAGAGAGGCAGGCAGAGAAAGAGAGAGAGGAGGAAGCAGGCTCCTCGCTGAGCAGAGACCCCGATGTGGGACTTGATCCCAGGACCCTGAGACCATGACCTGAATGGAAGGCAGAGGCTTTAACCCACTGAGCCACCCAGGCTCCCCACCTCAATCATCTTTCACTTAAACGTTGGTACTTTTTTTTTTTTTAAGATTTTATTTATTATTTATTTGACAGGTAGAGATCATAAGTAGGCAGAGAGAGAGAGAGGTGGAAGCAAGCTCTCTGCTGAGCAGAGAGCCCGATGCGGGGCTCGATCCCAAGATGCTGGGATCATGACCTGAGCAGAAAGCAAAGGCTTTATTTAATCACTGAGCCACCCAGACGCCCCTAAATGTTGGTACTTTTTACCAAACTAGTTCTCCAGCCCTCCAGCTTCCAGTAACCACTTTTCTACTCTGTTTCTATAAGCCTGACTTTATTTAAAAACTTTTTCTTAGATTCCACATAGGAGTGGTACTATGTGGTATTTGTGTTTCTGTTGTCTTCTTTCACTTAGCATAATGCCCTCAAGTTCTACCTATGTTGTCACACGTGGAGAATTTCCTTCCTTCTCATAGCTGAATAATATTTCACTGTGCACATACATTTCTTTATCCATTCATCTGTTGATGGGTACTTCTGTTGTTTCCATATCTTGCCTATTATGAATAATGCTGCAATGAACATGGGAATGCAGATATCTCTTCAACATCCTTCTATCACTTTTTTAAAAAGATTTTATTTATTTATTTGAGAGAGAGAATGAAAAAGAGAGAGCATGACAGGAGAGAGCTAGCAGGAGAAGCAGACTCCCTGCTAGCAGGGAGCCCGATGTGGGATTCGAACCTGGGACTCCAGTATCATGACCTGAGCCAAGGACAGTTGCCTAACCAACTGAACCACCCAGGCATCCCCTATCATTTCTTTTGAATGCATACCCAGAAGTGAGATTGCTGAATCATTCGATAGTCCTATTTTTAATTTTTTGAGGAAACTTGCTACTGTTTTCCATAGTGGTTTCACCAATTTACATTTTTACCAGCAGTGCACAAGAGTTCCTTTTCCACATCCTTGCCAAATCTTTTATCTCTTATCTTTTTGATGACAATCATTCTAACGGATGTGACGTGATAACTCATTGTGGTTTTAATTTACATTTCCTCAATGATTAGTGATATTGACCACCTTTTCATGTATCTGTTGACAATTTATATGTCATCTTTGGAATAATGTCTTTTTAGTTCCTCCATTCATTTATAAAATCTGATTGTTTAATGCTATTGGGTTATGTGAGTTCATTATATATTTGGATTTTGCAAATATTTTTCACCCGTTCTGCAGTTGCCTTTTCATATTGTTGATGGTTTCCTTTGCTGTGCAGAAGCTTTTAAGTTTGATGTAGTCCCAGTTGTTTATTTTTGCTTTTGTACACTTCATCCAAAAAATCATGACCAAGATTGTTGTCAAGGAGTTTATCACCTACGTTTTCTTCTAGTTTTATGGTTTCAGGTCTTACATTTAAGTCTTAAAACCTTTTGGGTTTTATTTTTGTATATGGCATAAGGTAGTGGTCCAGTTTCATTCTTTTGCATATGGCTGTCCAGCTTTCCCAACACCATTTGTTACAAAGACTGTTCTTTCCCTACTGTATATTCTTGGATCTTTGTTATAAAACAATTGATCATATAAGTGTGGGTTTATTTCTGGGCTCTCTGTTCTGTCACTGATCTATGTGTCTGTGTTTATGCCAGTACCATACTGTTTCAATAACTATGGCATTTAAAAAATGGTCCACACCATCATTTTCTTTAAATCAGTTCCTTTTCCATCATATTTGATTTTACCCTATTTCCTGTTCAATAGTGTGAGAAAGCATTCTTTCTCAGTTATTACACAATTATCCCTTCCCAGATGCAAGGAAAAGTCTTGAGATTCCCAGAGGACTCATATGTACCAAGTCTTTGGGGGAATTTTCTCAAGTCTTTGGCCTCCATAATTTCTGCTGAAATGCTCACTGTCCCCATCTCCCTGGTCCCTTGAAGGCCCATGGTTCTTTTGTCTATTTGGTATGTGTGAGCTCAGGAATTCTTGCTCGGTGTTCCTAATGGGGGGGGGGGGGGCCTGCCTCCTTAGATGTACCATCTGGCATATTCCTTTTAGGTCTGGCCATCTCCCAGAGCCCACTGTTGTAGGGCCTGCAGGTTTCCTGCCCTTCTCCATTGTTAACCCACTTGTGCACTCTGTTTCTGCTTCTTTTCTACTCCATAATATAATCTCCTCTAGAAGATTAGAACTTGGGGAAGTAAAGAACCAGGAAGGGAAGAGTTTATAGGCAAAAAGAGTCTTTGCACACAAAACATGTATCACATTAGCAAGCCACTTAACCTCTTTTTGAATGAAGAAAGTATGGTGCAGAGAAGATAACTGACACATAGAAAACCATACAACAAATTAATCACACGTTTGGGTATAATGGAGCCTTTTGAATGCAGATCATGTCTTTACAAAGAGAAAAACTGAACTGGGAGCCTTTCATTTTCTTAATCCAAAGAATTTTACAGGATGGAATTCAAATTAAAGGCTACTCTATGGGACAGAAACAAGAATTATTTCCTTTCCATGGTAGTTTGATTCATCTGTCAAGCATTTTCATAATCTAGTTCCAAAGCCATAGGAATCTGATTGCTGGTGTCAAGAGCCAGTGAGAGAAATTCCTTGTCTTGGTACTTACTACTCACTTATGACACCAGCCAGCCAGGTGTCTAGGGTGTCTGTCAACAGCATGTGGCAGGCTTCAACCACAGGCTTGGCTATTGAGTGGCAGATGTCTGTTTTTCTAATCTCTTTGGAAAACAGAAAATGTTGTAGTAAATATCAGTGCTCAAATACTAAAAATTGAAGATGTAGATGGCCACTTAGGTTGAAATTCCAAAAATTTTCAGCTGTAGGAAAACATAGGGTTGAAAACTGGCAGCTTGCTAGGTTTTTGGAAAGAGCAAATTAAGTTCTACCTTTTTTTTTTTTTAATAAAAAAAAAAAGGAGAGAGAGAGAGAGAGAGAGAGAGAGAGATATTGCATATTTCCAAAAGTGAAAATGCCAACAGGAGCCTTATAGAAAAAATGATAATATTGCAACCAAATGCATAGATCCTGCTTAAGGCATTCTAGCCTTCTTAGATCACCTTAAAAAGTGGCTGGATATTTAGGCTTATTAAACCATTGCTATAATTTTTCTTCAGGTTGGTCTCCTCAGATGAGAGAAATTAAAATACATGGTAATTGTGCTAGCAAAGCCAAAACCTGAAAATTCAATATGCTGGGGGGTCAGATGATGAAGACTATAATTTGTACATGTGAGAACACCAGTTCATTGGGAAGTCCAGTTCATCGCCACTCATTCATTCATTCATTCACTCTTTCATCCACTTATTTATTCATTCACTTAACTACTAGTTACTCTATACCTGCTTTGTGCCCAGTACTGGTTTAGGAGCTTGGGTAACAGAACTGAAAAAAGGGGCAGATTTCTCTCCTTGTATCTTCTTCTAGTTGAGATTGATGTAAATGGGAACTTTCTTCTACATGGGGTGCATTTTAGATATCTGCAGTTTCCCCAAGTGGTCGGTGTCTGACAGGATCATGTGTTAGGAAACCTTTAGGTAGTCCCATACCCTGCATACACATCAGGAAAGTACAGGTTTCATCACTAACTGAATTGATCTTTAAAACTTTTATTTTTTCTTGGAAGCAAGAATATTAAAAGAATTAACAAAAATCATGGCATCCCCTAAATTGTGAAAAAAAAAAAAAACAGATATTTGCATTGTGCTTTGCAAATTATAACATTCTCACTAAAGAAATGAGGTAAACTATAAATTAGAAAGAACAAACAGCTCAGACTTAGCTCCTAAGAACCTTTCCTCCTAGAGCCTGGGTGTCTAACTCTAGGTAAATTACCTCATGGTGCCTATTCTATAGACTTCCCTATCAGATGTTCCCTTGTCTTCTCTGTTGTCTGCACTTTTTTGCCATTATTTTAGCTCCAAATCTGGGTAAAGTCATTTGTGCTAGGTTAAATGCCAGTCATGTGTAGCCTGTTTCAATCTTTTTCTAGATGGATTATGTCTCCATGAATTCTTCCTTAAATCTATTGGCTGAGACTAATTTATCTTTTTTTCTCTCCACCATACCTTTTGGCAGTAGATAGCTCACTGTCTGGCACATAGTAGATGATCAATTAATTATTTGTCGACAAGCAAATGAATGAATACATAGCAATAGTTTCTTTATTTTTAAAAGACCCAAAAGATCTTTTTCCTCTACTTTTCCTCTACTTTTCCGACACCCTTCTGATGAGTGAGTAATCAGAGTAAAACCAGAGTAAAGTCCTGTACGTTCTTATCTTTGTCTTTACTAAATTGTCTTTTGAATATTCTTTGAAATCATTTGTATTATATTGCAGCTGCATTGCATTACTGGTTAATCACAATATAAATACTCTTCATTTTTTATTTTTATTTTTTTAAAAAAATTTAATTTATTTAAAAAAAATTATTTTCAGTGTTCCAGAATTCATTGTTTATGCACCACACTCAGTGTTCCATGCAATACATGCCCTCCATAATACCCACCACCAGGATCACTCAACCTCCCACCACCCTCCCCTCTAAAACCCTCAGTTTGTTTCTCAGAGTCCACAGCTCTCATGGTTTGTCTCCCTCTCCAATTTCCCCCAACTCACTTCTCCTCTCCATCTAGCGTAGAATAGATCTGCATTCTGGAACAATTGTTAAACCTATCAAGAGTGAAGGAGAAACATTCTTTGTATGGCTTTGATGGAAAAGTCTGGCTTACAAACCCTATATGCTCCTAAAGAATAGGGTCAGTAAAAATGCTCTTGTCGTCATCCTAGGAAACTTCTAATTTCACTATGTAGGATTCTTTTTATTCCTTGAAATTCATTTTTGCTATGGATATATGGAAAGATCTTTATTAGTAAAATTAATTTTACTTATGAATTGGGAAAAAAAGGAAATAAAAAAGGGAGCCTGTGTGGGTCAGTCATTAAAGTGTTCACCTTGGGCTCAGGTTGTGATTCCTGGGACTCGAGATCAAGCCCTGCATTGGGCTCCCTGCTTGGCGGGAAGCATGCTTCTCCTCTCCCACTCCCTGCTTGTGTTCCCTCTCTCACTGGGTCTCTCTCTGTCAAGTAAATAAATAAAAATCTTTAAAAAAAAAAAAAAGAAAAAAAAAAACCAGGAACAGTTTTCAAGGAGTAACCACTCAAAGACTTGCTAGAGATAGACAAGGCAGCTGAGTGCAGTAGAAGAATCCTGTGCTGGAGAAGGTCTTGGGGCTCTAGTCTTAAAACTGTCCTCATTTGTGACCTTTCCCTCACAAGGCTGTAATTTTTAGTTTTTAAAGTGAGAGAATGGGGCTTCTTGGGGATCTTAACTGACATTTGTTTGCTTGATTGCCTTATAGCTTGAAGATGATAGCTCATCACCAAAGGTGAAGAAGGTTGGATCGCCTGTGGACCCCAGTTCTTCAGAATAAAAGGCAAGCTGCAGAGCAAAGTGGGAATTCTCATACCTAATAATGTGGCCATGTCTTTCTCTACCAGGTTCTTCTCCTCACCATCTCTGTGTGACTCGAACACAAAACTTCTTACTGTTCCCTGTGTGCCTATGATTTTCACTCCTTTGTGCCTTTGCCCTTTGCTCATGTTGCATGTTTTCTCAGTTCACCTCCATATTTCTTTGTTTGGCTGTCTCTGTTTTTATCCTTGCAAAGTGGTTTAAACCTCCTGTGTTCCAAGGCTCCCCCTTGCTTTCCTGAATTTCTTTCCCTGTGTTTCCAGAGCTGGGTCTTCATGACTCTCATTATCTTTATTACATTATATCAAAATAGCTGGTTTTGAGTAGACCATGAACTTCTTGTGGGTAGGGGCTGTGTCATAGCACCATGGCTGTACTACCTAGTATAGAGTATGTGATCAAAGACTCTCAGTTGAATGGAGCTTAAGAGGTAAGAAAGAGGGACAGCTGGTGAGCTGCTCCTAGAGAGATACTCTATAGTCTAATTGGTAAAATAGAATGGATGACTATTTCTCTCTTCTGTAAAAGCTTGGATAAGATATGGAAGGCTGGTCTGGCAGTTTCCTAATCACTAGGGTCTTAGGCATCTATCTAACTATGTGTTCTTAACACACAGTTTCCATGTGGGGATATAAAATGGAGAAAAGAAGGGGAAGTACCTCCCTTATCTATGAGGGTATAGCTTGGCCCTTGAGACACTTTCCCTCACATTCCATAGACCAGAACACAAAATGTGGCTGTATCTAACAATGAGGGGTGGTGGATAAACAGTCTTTTTTGTTGATGGTGGTGTACCCAACCCAAAATTCTATTACTTTGTAAGGAGCGGAGAATGGATACAGAAATATAACCAGAAAGTCCTACTAAGTAAAACCCAAGTGCCATTGTGTACAAGATACTATAACATAGTACCTTCTGGAGGCTTGGTAGAGGCCACTTCCAGATGACAGTGTGATGGAGAAAATTTAATTAACTATAATGTCTCTTAGGGAGGGCTTTGCATTTGTTTGGAGGAAATATTTCAGCAAGTTGACAGTAAGATTCCTAACAGCATACTCAAGAATGAAAGATAGTCTCTAAATAGTACTCTAAGGGTGGGGATGGGTGGTGAGAGGGAATCTTGCTTTGTTGAGCAGAAGAAACTCAGCAGAGATGAACTGCTACACATAAAAATGGGAAAAAGGTACCTGGAGAGGTACCAGTTCTGGAGTAGGAAAAGGGGAGAGAGTAACCACCTTGATGTTAACATAGGGAATCTGTAGCTATGGGATTTTGAGTGGAGCATGTGAACCTTCTTTCTCTGGTTTCTCTATGAAAACTTAGGCAAGTAGGCAAGTTATACATCACTCAATATTTCTAAGTAGGTCCTTTGGAAATCCTTAAGGCCCTCTGGTCTATGTCCAAATTGATTTTGGGGTGAAAGCAGAGCTAATCTATGGGGATGCAAGCAATGAAGGATGGTTTTGGGGATGCATCACAAATGTTATTGAGTTGTGATATGGCATAACTGGGTTCCTCTGATTTCCTAAAGTCTCTCTACTGGCCTGTCTTCACCAATTTTATTTGGTTTAAGACCTATACCATGAGATTGTTTTATAGTTTAGGCAGTAGATGAGGGACTTTGGTGTTACACCAGCAACCTCTAGAGTTTCATGCAACACAATGGTCCAAGAGTAAGTATTCTACCAAAATAGTTTCTGTGGAGAAAACAAATTGGGGGTACATGGGGTTGAATTAAATGAGCAAGTTCATTGTTGTGGGATTAGTGGAAGCCTTGAATAAGATTCTATAATAATGTGCCTTGTGACTCTCAGAATGTGTGGCATTTTACAAATATTTTAACCACAGAGTCTGGGATCTGACTGTGTGAGTTTGTGTTTGCATGTGTGAAAGAAAAATAAAGAGGAAGAGAGAGAGAGAGAGAATCACATATTTAAATTTAAGGCTGGTACTCTTTGGAACACACTTAGAGGAAACTGGGCAACAGGATCAAAGAGACCCCAGGAGAAACTAAGCTCATTCTGCTACCCAGAGAAAAGCACATCTCCCCCCCACCTTTTTTTTTTTCTTTAGCCAAACACATTTTAGTTTCCTTCTGTATCTCTGACTACAGTCTTTAGTTTAAAGTCTAATTTATCTGGTATGAGAATCGCGACCCCAGCCTTCTTTTGAGGCCCATTGGCATGAAAGATGCTTCTCTATCCCTTCACTTTCAGTCTGGGTGTATCTTTAGGTTCAAAATGGGTTTCTTGTAGACAACATGTGGATGGGTCCTGTCGTTTTATCCAATCTGCAACCCTGTGCCATTTTATGGGTACATTTAGGCCATTCACATTGAGAGTGATTATTGATAGATACGTTTTTATTGACATCGTGTTACCTTTGAAGTCTTTCTTTCTGTAGACTGTCTCTATATTTCTGTTCAATGCTATTCTTAGGATTTTTCCTCTTTTATAGAACCCCCCTTAATATTTCCTGCAGTGTTGGCTTGGTGGTTGCATAGTTTTTTAAGCCTTGCCAGTCTTGGAAACTCTTTATCTCTCCATCCATTTGGAATGTCAGTCTTCCTGGATAAAGTATTCTTGGCCGAATGTTCTTCTCATTTAGTGCACTGAATATATCTTGCCAGCTTTTTCTGGCTTGCCAGGTCTCTGTGGACAGGTCTGACGTTATTCTGATGGGCTTCCCTCTGTAAGTAAGGAGCCTCTTTGCCCTGGCAGCTTTCAAGAGATTATACCTACAATTATAATTCCTCAATTTGACTATCAGGTGTTGTGATGTTTTTTTGGAATGTATAATCTTGGGTAGAGACCTTTCAGCCTCTAGTACATGAACGCTGGTTCCATTCGCGAGATTGGGAAAATTTTCATGAAGGACTTGTTCCACTATATCTTCTAGACTTCTTTCTTTCTCCTCCCCTTCAGGGATTCCAATAATTCTGACACTGGAACGTTTCATGGCATCATTTATTTCCCTGATTCTGTTTTCGTGGTTTCTAAGCTGTTTGTTCCAGGCTTCCTCCTGATCCTTTCTCTCTATCTGTTTGTCTTCCAGATCACTAATTCTATCTTCTTTCTCAGTTACCCTAGCTTTGAGAGAGTTTAGATTTGATTGGAACTCATTGAGAGCATTGTGAACCTCCTCCCTGGTAGCTTTAAGCTCCGCCCTAACATTGTGAACAACATCCTGTCTGGTCGCTTTCAGTTCGGCCCTAATCAATTCCGTTTGGTCATCCATGGCTTTCTCCAACCTAGCTATTGCCTGGATAATTGTTAGCCTAAATTCTCTTTCCGACATATTGTCTATGTTGATAGCCGTTAGCTCTGTTGCAGAAGGTCCATCCTCTGTATTTTTCTTCTGTTGGGCATTCCTCCTCCTAGTCATTTTGGTGGGAGATGACTGAACAGATGTAGCTGGATGTATCAACTGTGGTGCAGTCAAGGTGTACCCTGGAACACTTCTGAGCAATCAGGATTCCCCACCCAAACGAGAGACAAAAGATAAGAAAAAGAAAAAAAAGAAAAGAGAAAAAGAGAGAGAGAGAGAGACAGGAAAGAAAGGGAAGATTAAAGAGAAGGTTCAGCTCAGATGGGCCCCAAGGTAAGATTTATGAAGTAGACAAACATAAAGAGACAAAAAGACTGATACAAGTATATGACAAGAGGAAAAAAATATATATATGCAAATAAAGGAAGAACCTCGTCTAAAAGAACCCCAAGTGTAAGATTTATATGCTATCAGGACAAACACAAAAACACAGAAACACTGGTGGAAGAAGAAGATGGGAGAGTTCTTATAAATTCTCAGTATGTGCGAGGAAGGTTGTTTTGATTCTTCCTGGATGTATCTTGATATCTTTGTTAAAGGACTCAACTTTCCTAAGATAAAGGGGATTAAAAATTGGTTTACCTATAGGGGTAGTATTGATTGGGGAAAGGGGATTACTTTGCAGTTTAACTCTATATGAATATTAGAGGATAAAAATAAAAAGGAATAAACTAGACTAAACTAAACTAAAATTTAAAAAAAGGAATTAAAAAAATAAAAATGCAGCTGAGGTCAAAGAGGTTGCTGCCTGTGTTCTCCTCAAGGATTTTGATGGATTCCTTTCGTACATTGAGGTCCTTCATCCATTTTGAGTCTATTTTTGTGTGTGGTGTAAGGAAATGGTCCAATTTCATTTTTCTGCATGTGGCTGTCCAATTTTCCCAGCACCATTTATTGAAGAGGCTGTCTTTTTTCCATTGGACATTCTTTCCTGCTTTGTCGAAGATTAGTTGACTGTAGAGTTGAGGGTCTATTTCTGGGCTCTCTATTCTGTTCCATTGATCTATGTGTCTGTTTTTGTGTCAATACCATGCTGTCTTATATGACAGCTTTGTAATAGAGCTTGAAGTCCGGAATTGTGATGCCACCAACGTTGGCTTTCTTTTTCAATATCCCTTTGGCTATTCGAGGTCTTTTCTGGTTCCATATAAATTTTAGAATTATTTGTTCCATTTCTTTGAAAAAGATGGATGGTACTTTGATAGGAATTGCATTAAATGTGTAAATTAAAAAAAATGTGTAGATTGCTTTAGGTAGCATAGACATTTTCACAATATTTATTCTTCCAATCCAGGAGCATGGAACATTTTCCCATTTCTTTGTGTCTTCCTCAATTTCTTTCATGAGTACTTCTGTGCCTCTTTGGTTAGGTTTATTCCTAGGTATCTTATGGTTTTGGGTGCAATTGTAAATGGGATTGACTCCTTAATTTCTCTTTCTTCTGTCTTGCTGTTGGTGTAGAGAAATGCAACTGATTTCTGTGCATTGATTTTATATCCTGACACTTTACTGAATTCCTGTATAAGTTCTAGCAGTTTTGGAGTGGAGTCTTTTGGGTTTTCCACATATAGTATCATATCATCTGCGAAGAGTGATAATTTGACTTCTTCTTTGCCGATTTGGATGCCTTTAATTTCCTTTTGTTGTCTGATTGCTGAGGCTCGGACCTCTAGTACTATGTTGAATAGCAGTGGTGATAATGGACATCCCTGCCGTGTTCCTGACCTTAGTGGAAAAGCTTTCAGTTTTTCTCCATTGAGAATGATATTTGAGGTGGGTTTTTCATAGATGGCTTTGATGATATTGAGGTATGTGCCCTCTATCCCTACACTTTGAAGAGTTTTGATCAGGAAGGGATGCTGTACTTTGTCAAATGCTTTTTCAGCATCTATTGAGAGTATCATATGGTTCTTAAGTGGTGATGCAACATGGGGGCTTAAGTGGGTAGGAGAAGAATAAATGAAACAAGGTGGGATTGGGAGGGAGACAAACCATAAGTGACTCTTAATCTCACAAAAGAAACTGAGGGTTGCTGGGGGAGGGGGTTTGGGAGAAGGGGGTGGGATTATGGACATTGGGGAGGGTATATGCTTTGGTGAGTGCTGTGAAGTGTGTAAACCTGGTGATTCACAGACCTGTACCCCTGGGGATAAAAATATATGTTTATAAAAAATAAAAAATTAAAAAAAATAAAAATGCAAAAGAAAAACATTGGTGTATGTATCAAAAAGTTCAGGTTAGAAGGGTATTATGGAATTTGATGTACTGTACACTCGCTGTGATGGTAAATAGGTTAAAAAAAATTACCTATGTGTAAAAAAAAAAAAAAATGAACCGCAATAGTGGGAACAAGTGAACAATATAAGTTTTCCTATGAAGTAGTGGTTGTTCTCTTGTAGTCTTGTAGTCCTTTTTTTTTTTTCTTTCCTGGTTTCTTTGCTGGGGGAGGGGCCTGCCACGTGGTTTGTCAGTCAATGATGTTTCCTGAGTTAAGTCCTCCTGTCCTCCTCAAGGGGGTGGGCTCTGAGGAAACTGTTTTTTTTCAGGCTTTTGTTCTCTGGCGGTTTTTATGTTTGTTCACTTTTTTTTTTTCTCTCACCTTGACCGCCTTTGATAGTTTTTGTAGTTTTAGAGGAAAACAAACCGCACCCTGATCTCCTTCTCAGAGAGAAACCTCAGTCTGGGTGCAGAGCCTAAATAAGCTTCCCCCTGGCCACTGGCAGAGCAGGTTCCAAGTTGCAGACCCTGGGGGTGCAGGATCTTTTGCTTGTACCCAGAGCCAAGGCAGTGGCGGCTGTCTGGGAGCTCCGGACCGCCAGAGAGGTTCCAAGCAGCAATTGTACACTGAGATTTTACCGCTGGCCCGGGCTGGGAGTGCCTAGTCTTGCTGGGTCTAAGAGTGCCTGGCTTGTGCGCACCTCTTTCAGGGGCAGCTATGGGTCTCGAGCGCATCTCAGGCACTGAGAACGAGGCGCAGGTCCGAAAGCACTGGCCTGGGCTTTTGCGCTCCTCTGTCAGGGGAGAGTTTGGGGCGTGCAGCTTACGCTTTGAAACAATGGTGCAGGTCAAAGAGCGCTGGCCGGGCCTTTGTAACTCTCTCAGGGGAGCATGAGGGATGTGCGCGCATATCTCAGGCTTTGTAGCAGGGCTTCTGCGTTCTGCCCACCAGCATGGCTCCCATCCCCTCACAGTAGCTAGAACCCATGCATTCTCAGGCGCGCTGGCGGCTTAGGGACCAAGACCTGGATTCTCCGCTGCACTCTCTCTGCCTCAGCGCCGGGGAGGCTGTCCTGAGACTGGGGACTCAAGCCCCTGTCCCTAGCCGCCCGATTCCCACAACTTCCCCCCATGATCCTTTGCTCTTTTGGAGTGCTTTCAACCAGTCTCCAAGTTAATGCTGGTCCCCAGACGCAGGGCACTCTAGCTAGTATTGGGGTTTTACTTTCCAACTGGTCGCCTCTGGTGGCTCCCTCCCCCTCTTGTTTATCTTCTGATATCTGTTGCCATTCCCACTCCACTTTACCTGCCCACTGGCGTCTTCTGCCCCTGTAGAGATCCAGACGTGTATAATTCTGATCTTAGGCTGATTTCATGGGTGGATAGAGTTCTTTGGTAGGTAATCAGCTCACTTTGGGGTACCAGCTGAAAAAGCGCCTCCTCCTACTCCCCCGCCATCTAGTCCCTTTCCTAGCCAAACACATTTTAATGCAGCCTTTGGGATCCCAGTGTCCAAAAGGACTCTATAAGGGCACCATGAGGTTTGGAAAACACAATAAAAGCAGCTGAGAGTGTCTGTGGCTGGGGGTACCCCCAACAAAATCCCTGATACTCCTTTTCCCAGTAGGCCTTCCAGATTTGCACACCTTCCTTCAGCTACTTTGCACTCCCCTGTGGGACACCTCTGTTCTGCCTATTCTTGGCTTAAGTTTGGTTTACATTTCTGCTGTTGTTCCTGCATGAATCTAGTCACAATGCTCACCATGTAGACTGGTCCCACACCAACCTCCTAATCCTCTCCTATTATGCCTCCCCCACCCACCCCAGAACTGTCACTGTCTCTTTAGGTTCTCTGATTCAATAGTCAAGGGATATGCTCAATGTGCAGCCATTTTATGGGTAGTTGGGGCAGGCTTTGTTCTCCAAGAGACTGGCTGGAAGTCAGATCCTGAAGTCACCTTGATGGAGTGCCCACAGGCTCAGAATTCTATCACTGCTCAGGGTTGAAGAGAAAGAAAAAAGGAACAGAGAAAGTCTTCAAGGGGATGAGGAAGAGAACCCACATGTGGAACACATTGCTTCCTGTGTCATATTATTTCTGTATCTGGAGACAGAACTTCTGACAATGCAGTGTGTAGCTGGAGAGAAGCCACTTTATTAAAAGGGGGTGTTAACTGCAGTGAGACTAACACTCCATGCCTCCTGGATAAAAGACAGCCAGTAATGCCTCTCAATTAATTGAGTCTGGTTACAGATTAAATCTCATTATACTAAGTAACTTGGTATTACACTCTTCTATTATCACAAGTCTTTGCTTCAGGCAATTGTTTACTTACTCAAAAGTAATATTTAAATGAATTGGAATAGTCCAGTACCATGAAATAATTTGGATGGCCCCTCAGATATGTTAAAATAGGATTTTGCCAGTGGGATCAGAAAACAATGGTTGTGGGGGCACCTGGGTGGCTCAGTGGATTAAGCCTCTGCCTTTGGCTCAGGTCATGATCTCAGGATCCTGGTATCAAACCCCATGTCATGCTCTCTGCTCAGCAGGGAGCCTGCTTTCCCCTTCTCTCTCTGCCTGCCTCTCTGCCTGCTTGTGGTCTCTGTCTGTCAAATAAAAAAATAAAATCTTAAAAAAAAAAAAGAGAAAACAATGGTTGTGAAATCATATTAAAAACTGCAAATGCCTTTCAAAGGTATCTTTTTACGTAGTTGGTATAAAGGACAGCAGAGGAGAAAGTTCTCTTTTTACCTTGAACATTTAATGCAGTCATCTCCAAGAAGAGAAGTAATTGTTCATAGCTAGTCTTTCCCCCTGACTTTAGTACAGTTCCTCCATATAATTTCTATACCTAGTGGTAACTGATTTGTGTTATTATTTTGGAAGTATATCTTACTGTACACCTGAAATTAATACAACACTGTATGTTAACTAGTTGGAATTAAAATAAAAACTTAGAAAAAAATCTAATATCCAATTAAAGGTCTCTTACTGCAAACAAATAAATAAATATAATAAAATTTCCGATACAGAGAATATTAAAATGTTAATTCATTTTATTTAGATAAGATAAAGTAACATTTCATCTTACTATTTAAAAGATGATCCATGTATATATTTTGGGATATACACAAATATTACTAGCCAGAGAGAGATGTGGTAAAGTGGCAAGAGTAAATCAAATTGAGAGGTTAAGAAATGGTCATAATTAGTAAAAGCACATTTTTCCAGTGAAGCATTCAATATTATTTTGAGGTAAAATTCAGTGAGGTATGTACTTAATGCACAAAATTGGGTATCTTCTACAGCTGCATCTTTCCTTTTCCTACCCTCCTTATGAATCTGTAGGATCAACTTATTTAATTCCTGAAATAGAAATTGCATCTATAAAAATATTCACTGTACACAAGTTCATTAAAATGTTACTTGAGAGGGTATGTAAATAAAACTCAGAATATTTTCAGAGTATTAGAAATAACCTGGAAGTTTGTTGAGAGTAAGCATTTGTAGTTCTAACATATCATTTATTTAACTACTATGTTTTCCAAACTTTTTTTTTTAGGAAAAAAAATCCTCAAGATAAGGTCAAGAACATATAAGACTGTAGACAGTCTTATAGTAACAGCTTTTAGTAACAGTTTATATCTTGTATAGCAAAACCTAGCTTTTATTTCATTTTCAAAGTCATTTCAGAGCATAGAAACATTTATTTTTTGCTCTTTAAGGGAAAACACATCTAATGGGAAAAGAGCAGGGAAAGAGTTTGTGTATTTACTAAGTTTCTTTGTGGGATAGCATAAGTGAAATTTCTTATTTGCGCACTACTTGTTGCTGATTACAAGAATGTGTGTAGTAGCCGAATGCCGGTGGAACATGTCTCGGGCCAGTTCTATATTTTCTGTAGGATTTTACTGCTAGTAGTTCCAGCCTTGTTAAGTGGTCCTGTTCTAAAACCACATGTTTAGAAAGAGGTGTTAGAATGAAGGCTACTTGCCTTGGCACATTTTGGTTCTAATTTACCAGGTTTTGATGAGAGCAATGCAGACAGTGAAGAGAGTGAGAATGTGTGCCTCTGTTTATTTAACCTTTCCTAAGCATCTTCTGTATGCTGAGCACTTCTGTATGCCTCTAGACCTAGTCTGGCCCACAAAGAGAAAACCAGAGTCATGTCCTCCTTTATCTCCAGAATTGAAATCTGCTGCCTGGGCAAAGACTGACATCCTGAAGAAAGGGTTGGAATAAAAGGTATGAAAACAAATTTTTAAATAAAATATATAGCTATATTTTTCCTGCTCTCCTCTGTTTAATTTCACCTTTCACACAAACCAGGCTCTACCACAGGGTTTGTGGCTACAGTTTTACCTTGAACAACAGCAGCCCACTCCCCTCTACTCTGTGCTGAAGTGGGAGCTTCACTACTTCACTTCACTTTACACTGCTTACTTTTTAAAAATCTTTGGAATCAATAGAACTTAACAATAGCGTTTTCTTTTTTCTTTGTATTTTTGGTCACTTCTACCCTTCCATTACTAGGCACCTTATCCATTCTGCCTTTATTCTCCCAGTAAAGCGAATGCATAACAGAACACACATATTAAGAAAGTTAAATTTTTGGCTTTTGACTCTGGCATAAGACTAATTGATAGGCCCAGGCTGAACTTCTTGAGCTTGGGGAGATGGATGACCAGAGGAGAAGTGGATCTTTTCTCAGGGAATCTATATTCTGCTTCTTATTCTTTAGGCAGCTGGTGGTGGTGTTAGGAGGGGTGGTTGTGGAGGGTTACAAAGAAAGCCCTGATAAAGGATCTCAGAATTCTCAGAGTGGAGTGGGAACAGAAGAAAGGTCTGCTTGTGTTCAGGAAGACCCGATGGAGATTCCTATAGAAGTGTCCCTCCTTTATTGAAGGAACATTTTCTGGGTACTTGAGGCTGATATGGCTTAGAGGGCAGATGTGAAGGGGTCATAATCAGGGCAGAGTGAAGAGACAGTTATGGCTCACCTGGATCAGTTACCAGAAAGGTGAGGAGAGTGTCTCAGAAGGACCCAGCATGGGGGTATCTGGGTGGCTCCATTGCTTAAGCACTTATCTTCATCTGCCTTTGGCTCAGGTCATGATCCCAGGGTCCCTCTCCCTTTGCAGCACCCCTTGCTTGTGCTCTCTTTCATGTTCTCTCTCTCTGCCAAATAAATGAATAAAATCTAAAAAAAAAAAAAAAAAAAAAAAAAAAAAAAAAAAAAAAAAGGACCTAGCATGGATAAACATGATACCAAGCATCCCTTGGGGTCTCTTATCTCCCCTGTGGGATTATGGGGAGACCTTGAGTTGGTGCAGTGCTTTCCCATATTTCTAGAATGTGGGCTTCCAATTGATGTCAGCTCACTTACAGAACATTAAAGTGGTTCCTTACACATTTATAGTAATAAGTAACTTCTAGTTTTGAGTTAAATTGTTCATTATGGGTAGGAGCAAGGTGAAAAATATCACCATGCAACAAAACAACATGCAGTAAGCCCATTTTTCAAATGGCTGTGTCCCATATTTCAGCATAAATGGTAACATAATGAAGACTTGAGAAAAGATACATAAACTTTTCATTCATCCAGTCATTCACTCAACAGATATTTATGGAGAATTTCTTATGTCACAAAATACAGTGATTAATGATATATATATACAAGGTTGTTCACCAACAATTGCACTGAAATTTAATCTTTTCAGCATATAACCACATCTTCAGGAGGAAAGTCCATGTAGACCACATGGCCAGTGATGCTAAGGAGAAGAGTTCTAAATGTTTCTCTTTGTATTTACTATTGACCTTTCCTTTTGGGTGTGCCCACATCCATCACTCTTAAGGAATGGGGTGGATCCCAAATCATACTTGATATTCTAAGAGTTTTTCTTGTATGGTTCCTGTCAAAGATTTTCTGAAGATGTGTCATATTTCCAGTCCAATTAAAAAAAAAAAAGCATCAACAATCGTGAGTGAGACCAAAGTATATATTGCCAATATTTTTTTTTTTCAACGGTGGGGATAGGCATAGTGACATGTTACATTAACATTTTGTTAGGTGTGGTAGGGCACAGTTTGTACTGTTTTTTAAAACAGCTTTTTTGGGATGTAATTCATATTCTGTCTCTTTACCTTTTGAAGTATACAATTCATGTTTTAGTATATTCATGGAGTTGTGCAGCCATCTTCAAAATTGAGTTTAGAACATATTTATCACTTCCCCTTCAAATAACCCCATTATTAGCATTCACTGTCATTTTCTCTAACCCACCTGCCCCTTGACGACCATGAATCTACTTTCTATCTCTATAGACTTGTGTATTCTGGATATTTCATGTAAATGGAGCCATACAAATTGGACTTTGTGATTGGCTTCTTTCACTTAGCATAATATTTTCAAGGTTTATCCATGTTGTGTCATGTATCATTACTTTATTCCATTTTATGGCCAAATAATATTACATCGTAATGGATTTACCACATTTTACTTATCCATTCATCATTTGCATGGACATTTGGATTGATTCCATCCATTGGCTATTATGAATAATTCTGTCATGAGCATTCATTTACAAATCTCTAGACTATATATCTATGAATTTTGCTGAGTTTTGTGGTAACTCTATATTTAGCCTTTTGAGAAACTTCCGAACTATTTTTCAAAATAGATGAACCAATTTACATTCCAAAGAGCAATCTACCAATGTCCCAATTTCTCCCATCTTTGTCAACATTTGCTATTGTCTTTCCAATTGTAGTTGTCTTATTGGGTGTAAAGTGGTATCTAAAATGGTTTTGATTTGATTGATAATGGTGAACATCTTTTAATATGCTTATTGGCTATTCGTATAACATTGGAGAAATGTCCATTATGTGCATTTTTCAAGTTGGTAATTTATCTTTTTATTATCATGATACTTTATCTTCTGTGCTTTACAAATATTACTATGTTTTTTTATAACTTAAATGTTTGTAGCTGGGGAACAAAAGTAAAAATGAACTATTGGAAATTCATTAAAATAAAAAGGTTCTGCACAGTGAAAAAAGCAATCAACAAAACCAAAAAGGCAGCCAAGAGAATGGGAGAAGATATTTGCAAATGAAATTTCTGATAAAGAGTTATTATCTAAAATCTATAAAGAACCTCTCAAGCCCTATACCCCAAAACAAATAACCCAGTTAAGAAACGAGCAGAAGATACGAATAGATATTTTTCCAGAGAAGACATCCAGATGGCCAACAGACACAGGAAAAGATGCTCAATATCACTCATCATCAGGGAAATACAAATCAAAACCATTATGAGATACCACCTCACACCTGTCACAATGGCTAAAATTAACAACACAGGAAATAGCAGATGTTGGTGAGGATATGGGGAAATGGGAATCCTCTTACACTGTTGGTAGGAATGTGAACTGGTGCAGCCACTCTGGAAAGTGGTATGGAGTTTCCTCAAAAAATTAAATACAGAATATTCTATGGCTCAGCAATTTCACTATTAGGTATTTACCCAAAGGATTAAAAAAAAATGCAGGGGCGCCTGGGTGGCTCAGTGGGTTAGGCCGCTGCCTTCGGCTCGGGTCATGATCTCAGGGTCCTGGGATCGAGTCCCGCGTCGGGCTCTCTGCTCAGCAGGGAGCCTGCTTCCCTCTCTCTCTCTGCCTGCCTCTCCGTCTACTTGTGATTTCTCTCTGTCAAATGAATAAATAAATAAAAAATCTTAAAAAAAAAATAAAAAATAAAAAAAAATGCAGATTTGAAAGGGTACATGCACTCTGATGTTTATGGCAGCAGTATTAACAATAGCCAAATTATGGAAAGAGCCCAAGTGTCCATCAAGTGATGAATGCATAAAGAAGATGGAGTATATAAATACAATGGAATATTACCCAACTGTCAAAAGAATGAAATATTACTGTTTGCAATGACATGGATGGAGCTAGAGTGTATTATGGTAAGTGAAATAAGACAGAAAGATAAATACCATATGATTTCACTCATATGTGGAATTCAAGAAACAAAACGGATGAACATAGAGGAGGGCAAAAGAGAGAGAGAGAGAAGTAAATCATTAAGGCCTCTTAACAACAGAGAACAAACTGATGGTTGATGGAGGGAAGGTAGGCAGGGGATGGGCTAAATGGATGATAGGTATTAAAGAGGAACTTGTGATGAGTCCTGTGTGTTATATGTAAGTGATGAATCCCTAAGTTTTACTCCTAAAACCAGTACTACACTATAAGTTATGTCAACTACCTAGAATTTAAATAAAATTAAATTCAATAAGTCTATCTACACTATTTTTCCAAAAGTATTTTCTCACTTTGTTGCCCTGTCACATTTTGGCAATTCCTTTGGTATTTAAAACTATTTCATATGATTATACTTGCTATTTCATATCATTATATTTGCTGTGGTGACTTGTGATCAGTGATCTTTGATGTTACCATTGTAATTGTTCTGGCATCATGAATAGCTCCCATACAAAATGGCAGACTTTAATACCTTGGGTGTTCTATTTCAGACTGTTCTCCTATCTCTCTTCCTTTCCTTTTGCCTCCTTATTCCCTAAGACAGAACAACATTGACATTAGGCCAATTAATAACCCTACAATAGCCTATAAATATTCAAGTGTAAGGAAGTGTTATGTCTTTTACTTTAAATCAAAAATTGAAATGACAAGGCTTAGTGAGAGAGGCATGTCAAAAAGCTAAAGGAAGCTGAAAGGTCTCTTTCTCCAAACAGTTAGCCAGGTTGGGATGCAAGGAAATATTCTTGAAGGAAATTAAAAATGCTACTCTAGCGAACACACAAATGATAAGAATGTGAAACAGCTTTATTGCTGATATAGAGAAAGTATTAGTGGTCTGGATAGAAGATCGAACAAGCCACAACATTCCCTTAAGCCAAAAAGCCTATTCCATCCATACCAAGGCCCTATAACTCATTTCAATTCCATGAAGACTGACAGAAGTAAGAAAGGCGCACAAGAAAAATCTGAAACTAGCAGAGTTTGGTTCATGAGGTTTAAGGTAAGGAGCCATCTCCATAACATCAAAGTGCAAGGTGAAGTAGCAAGTGCTGATGTAGAAGCTTCAGGAAACCATCCAGAAGAAATGACTAAGAAAACTCATGAAAGAGATTACACTGAACAACATATTTTCATGGTCAATGAAAAAACCTTTTACTGGAAAAAGATGCCATCTAGGACTTTCATAGCTAAAGAAGAGAAGTCAATGCATGGCTTCAAAGTTTCAAAGGACAGGCTCACTCTTTCTTTAGGTACTAATGCACCTCATGACTTGAAGTTGAAACCAATACTTGTCATTCCAGAAATCCAAAGGCCTTCAAGGATTATGCTAAATCTACTAAGCCTGTGTTCTCTAAAAGGAAAAACAAAGTCAGGATGACCAGATGTCTATTTATATCATGGTTTATCAAATATTTAAAGCTCACTGTTGAGACCTACTACTCAGGGGGAAAAAAAAAAGACTTATTTCAAAATGTTACTGCTCATTGACAAGGCACTGAGTCACCCAAGAGCTCTGATGGAGTTGTACAATAGGATTAACATTGTTTTCAGGCTTGCTAATACATCATCAATTCTGCAGCCCAGGGATCAAGGAATCCTTTTAAATTTCAAGTCTTATTATTTAAGAAATATATTCTGTAAGGCTATAGCTGTCAAAGATAATGATTGCTCTGATGGATCTGGGCAAGTAAACTGGAAACCTCCTGGGAAGGATTCATAATTAGAGGCCATTAAGAACATTCATGACTCATGTGAAGAGGATAAAATGTCAACATTAGCAAGAGTTGGAAACAAGTTGATTCCAAACTCATGGATGACTCTGAGAGATACAAGATTTTTGTGGGGAAAGTAACAGCATTTGTGGTAAAAATAACAAGAGAACTAGAACTAAAAGTGAAGTATGAAGATGTGATGGAATTGTTGAAATATCATGATTAAAAAAATGGATGAGGAATTGATGTTTATGGATGAGCAAAGATGGTCTTTTGAGATCGCACCTATTGCTGGTGAAGATGCTATGAAGATGGATAAGATGGCAGCAAAGGATTTGGAATACTACATAAACTTTGATGATAAAGCAGTGGCAGGACTTGAGAGGATTGACTGTAATTTTGGAAGAATTTCTACTGTGGGTAAATCCCATAAAAGACATCCCATGAGAGACTATGGACTCTGAAAAACAGTCTGAGGGTTTTGAAGGGGTGGGGGTGGAAGGTCGGGGTACCAGGTGGTGGGTATTATAGAGGGCACGGATTGCTTGGAGTACTGGGTGTGGTGCAAAATTAATGAATACTGTTATACTGAAAATGAATAAAAAATAAATTAAAAAGAAAAGAAAAAAAAAAGACATCTCATGCTATAGAGAAATCATTCATGAAATGAGTCATCTGATGTGGCAAACTTCACTTTTGTCTTCTTTTAAGAAATTGCCAGTACCACCCCAGTCTTCAGCAACCACCACTCTTACCAGTAAGCAGCCCACAACATGGAGGCAAGATTAAAACTTGCTGAAAGCCTAAATGATGGTTAAAATTTTTAGTAATAAAGTATCTTAATTAAGGTACATAATTTTTTATTAACATATAATGTATTATTAGCCCCAGGGTACAGGTCAATGAATCGCCAGGTTTACACACTTCACAGCACTCACCATAGCACATACCCTCCCCAATGTCCATAATACAACCACCCTCTCCCTAACCCCCATACCCACAAACCCTCAGTTTGTTTTGTGAGAATAAGAGGCTCTTATGATTTGTTTCCCTCCCGATCCCATCTAGTTTCATTTATTCTTTTCCTACCTCCCAAAACCCTCCATGTTGCATCTCCAATTCCTCATATCAGGGAGATCATATGATAGTTGTCTTTCTCTGATTGACTTATTTTGCTATGCGTAATACCCTCTGCTTCCATCCATGTCATTGTAAATAGCAAGATGTCATTTCTTTTGATGGCTGCATAATATTCCATTGTATACATATACCACCTCTTCTTTATCCATTCATCTGTTGATTGACATCTAGGTTCTTTCCATGGTTTGGCTATTGTGGACACTGCTGCTATAAACACTTGGGTGCACGTGCCCCTTCAGAACACTACGTTTGTATCTTTAAGGTAAATACATAGTAGTGTGATTGCTGGGTCTTAGGGTAGACCTATGTTCAACTTTTTTAGGAACCTCCATGCTGTTTTCCAGAGTGGCTACACCAGCTCGAATTCCCACCAACAGTGTAGGAGGGTTCCCCTTTCTCTGCAACCTCGCCAGCATCTGTCATTTCCTGACTTGTTAATTAAACCATTCTGATGGGTGTGAAGTGTTATCTCATTTTGGTTTTGATTTGTATTTCCCTTATGTCGAGTGATGTGGAACACTTTTTCATGTGTCTGTTGACCATCTGGATGACTTCCTTGCAGAAATGTTTGTTCATGTCCTCTGCCTGTTTCTTGATTGGATTATTTGTTCTTTGGGTGTTGAGTTTGATAAGTTCTTTATAGATTTTGGATACTAGCCCTTTATCTGATATGTTGTTTGCAAATATCTTCTCCCATTCTATCAGTTGTCTTTTGGTTTTGTTAACTGTTTCCTTTTCAAACAAAAAAGCAAAAGCTTTTGATCTTGATGAAGTCCCAATAGTTCATTTTTGCCCTTGCTTCCCTTACCTCTGGCAATGTTCCTAGAAGGAAGTTGCTGCAGCTGAGGTTGAAGAGGTTGCTGTCTGTGTTCGCCTCAAGGATTTTGATGGATTTCTCTCTCACATTGAGGTCCTTAATCCATTTTGAGTCTGTTTTCATGTGTGGTGTAAGGAAATGGTCCAGTTTCATTTTTCTGCATATAGCTGTCCAACTTTCCCAACACCATTTGTTGAAGATAATGTCTTTTTTCCATTGGACATTCTTTCCTGCTTTGTCAAATATTAGTTGACCATGGAGTTCTCTATTTGCTCCATTGATCTATGTGTCTGTTTTTGTGCTAGTACCATACTGTCTTGATGATGACAGCTTTGTATAGAGCTTGAAGTCTGGATTGTGATGCCACCAACTTTGGCTTTCTTTTTCAACATTCCTCTGACTATTTGAGGTCTTTTCTGGTTCCATATATTTTAGGATTATTTGTTCCATTTCTTTGAAAAAAAAAAAAAAAGGATGGTATTTTGATGGGGATTGCATTAAACATGTAGATTGCTTTAGGTAGTATAGACATTTTCATGATATTTGTTCTTCCAACCCATGAACATGGAGCATTTTTCCATTTTTTTATGTCTTCCTCAATCTCTTTCATGAGTACTTACAGTTTTTTGGATATAGATTTTTTCCTCTTTGGTTAGGTTTATTCCTAGGTATCTTACGGTTTGGGGTGCAATTGTAAATGGGATTGACTCCTTAATTTATCTTTCTTCTGTCTTGTTGTTGGTGTAAAGAAATGCATCTGATTTCTGTGCGTTGATTTTATATCCTGACACTTTACTGAATTCCCATACAAGTTCTAGCAGATTTGGAGTGGAGTCTTTTGGGTTTTCCACATATAATATCATATCATCTGCAAAGAGTGATAGTTTGACTTCTTCTTTTTCAATTTGGATGCCTTTAATTTCTTTTTGTTGTCTGATTGCTGAAGCTAGGACTTCTAGTACTAGATTGAATAGCAGTGGTGAAAATGGACATCCCTGTCATATTCCTGACCCTAGCAGAAAAGCTCTCAATTTTTCTCCATTGAGAATGATATTTGTGGTGGCTTTGATGGCTTTGATGATATTGAGGTATGCACCCTCTATCCCTACACTTTGCAGAGTTTTGATCAGGAAAGGATGCTGTACTTTGTCAAATGCTTTTTAAGCATCTATTGAGAGTATGATATGGTTCTTGTTCTTTCCTTTATTATTGTATTCTATCACATTGATTGATTTGCAGATGTTGAACCAACCATGCAACCCTTGAAATCTGGAGGTGTCTTTGGGTCTAAAATGAATTTCTTGTAGAGAACATATTGATGGGTTTTGGTTTTTTATCCATTCTCATACCCTGTGTCTTTTTATAGGGGCATTTAGCCCATTTACATTCAGAGTAACTATTGAGAGATATGAATTTGGTGCCATTGTATTGCCTCCAAGGTGACTGTTACTGTATACTGTCTCTGGTCCTTTCTGGTCTACTACTTTTAGGCTCTCTTTTTGCTTAGAGGTCTCATTTCAGTATTTCCTGGAGGGCTGGTTTGGTGTTTATAAATTCTTTGAGTTTGTTTATTTATTTATTTATTTATTGTCCTAGAAGCTTTTTATCTCTCCTATTTTCAATGATAGCCTAGCTGGATATAGTATTCTTGGCTGTATGTTTTTCTTGTTTAGTGCTCTGAATATACCATGACAGTTCTTTCTGGCCTTCCAGGTCTCTGTGGATAATTCTGTTGTCAATCTAATATTTTTACCATTGTATATTACAGATTTCTTGTCCCGGGCTGCTTTCAGGATTTTCTCTTTGTCGCTAAGACTTGTAAATTTTACTATTAGATGATGGGTGTGGAACTATTCTTATTGATTTTTAGGGGGGTTCTCTGTGCCTCCTGGATTTTGATGCTTATTCCCTTGGCCATATGAGGGAAATTCTCTACAATAATTCTCTCCAATATGCCTTCTGCTCCCCTCTCTCTTTCTTCTTCTTCTGGAATCCCAATTATTCTAGTGCTGTTTCGTCTTATGGTATCACTTATTTCTTGAATTCTCCCCTTGTGGTCCAGTAGTAGTTTGTCTCTCTTTTGCTCAGCTTCTTTTTTCTCTGTCATTTGGTCTTCTATATCACTAATTTTCTCTTCTGCCTCATTCATCCTAGCAGTAAGAGCCTCCATTTTTTATTGTACCTCATTTATAGCTTTTTTGATTTCAACTTGGTTAGATTTTAGTTCTTCTATTTCTCCAGAAAGGGTTTCTCTAATATCTTCCATGCTTTTTTCAAGCCTGGCTAGCACCTTGAGAATTGTTATGAACTCTAGATCTGACATATTATCAATGTCTGTATTGATAGATCCTTGGCCTTTGGTACTGCTTCTTGTTCTTTTTTTTTGTGGTGAGTTTTCCACTTTGTCATTTTATTCAGATAAGAATATACGAAGGAGTCAATAAAATACTTAAAGGGTGGCAAAGACCCTAGGAAAATGTGCTTTAACCAAATCAAAAGAGACCCCAAATCATGGGGTTCATGGAAAAAAAAATTAAAAAAAGGAAAAATAAAGAAAATTATTTTAAAAATTATATATATTAGACTGGTGAATAGAACAGGGTCACCCACTTAATTTTGAGAGTATTTTGGTCTCTTAGAGAAACTACCTTCCAAAATTTTAAAGAATGAAAAACATATATAAGTGTAAAGGTGACGAAGGGATGGAATATGACTATAAAGATGAAAATTTTTTTTTTAATTTCTTAAAAAGTAATTGATATGTTCATTGGGAGAATAAAGAAAGAAAAGTGGAGAGAATTTGCTCAGGCTGGAGACTAGAACAAAGCCTTGTGCTAGATTTAGGGTATATTCTGATCTATTAGAAGAAGTTGTATCCCAAATATTTTTAGAAGGAAAAAACCGTATGTGTATACAAAAAATAAAGTTTGATACAATAAATGATAAAATATGACTATAATAATGAAGGTTCAAAAAAGTTTTTTTTTAAATGTATTAAGATAAACTAGTTTAAAAATGTTAAAAGAGGAAAGGGTTAAAGTTAAAAAAATTAGCAGAAGAAAAATAAATTAAAAAAATTAATTAACTTTGCAAGACTAAAGAATCATGGGGAGAAAGCCATGAATTCCATGCTTTACTTTCTCTTCCTCTGGAATTCCACTGTTCTCCTTGGTATGTGATTTTGGTCTTGGCTGGATTTTTGCTGATCTTCTTGGGGCCTGTTGTAGTGATTTTCAAGTGTCTTTGCCCAAGGTGGAATTGTCCCGCCCTTACCAGGGGCCAGTCTAAGTAATCCACTCAGGTTCACTTTCAGGAGCTTTGCTTCCCTGAACACTTTCCCTAGAGTTCTGGAGGATGGGAAGGAAAATGGCAGCCTCCCAATCTGTGGCCCAGAGGAGCCGAGAGCTCAGGGCCCCACTCCTCAGTGCATCCTTAGAGAAAAGCGCTCAATCACACTTGTCTCCCTGGCCTCCGGCTGTGCTCTGAGCTTACCCAGCCTGTGACCAAGCATCTCTGTCTCTGGCACACAGCCCTGCCTGGAGTCTCCAAATCCTGAAGATCCCTGCGCTCTTCCAGGGTGGTCTCCCCAGATCATGTGGGGTCCCTGCTCACAGAGCAATGGTCTGTGCCATGGATCACAATTTAAGGTAACACCAAATTGAGACGTCACTCCTCAGCTCTGTGTCTGTAGCCGGTTTCCCTGCCCTAATATCTGTGAGCTCTGTGACACTCACACACCCCTGATTCTTCTGTGTCCCTGTGGGACCCGAGACCATGCTCTCCCTGTGTGGGCTTCATCCCAGTTTAGACTCTGGAGCAACATCCCTCAGTGGAGCAGACTTTTAAAAGTTCTGATTTTGTGCTCTCTTGCTCTGCTGCTTGCCAGGAGCTGGCCCCTCCCCCAACGGTCTATCTTCCCATTGCTTTGGATTCACTTCTCCGCTGGTCCTACCTTTCAGAAAGTGGTCAATTTTCTGTTTCTAGAATTGCTGCTCTTTTTCTTTTTGATCTGTTGGATTTGTAAGTGTTCAGAATGGTTTGATAAGCTACTTAGCTGATCTCCTGCTACCTGATGTCATCTCAGCCTCCTACTTTTCTACCATCTTGACTCCTTCCGCCAAGGTACATACATTTTTTTAAGGCATCATTTCATTGTACACTTAATAGGTTATTGTATAGTGTAAATGTAACCTTTCTATGCACTGGGAAACCAAAAAATTAATTTGACTTGCTTTATTATGTTATTTGTTTTATTTTGGTAGTCTGGAACAGGGCCCATATCTGTAAGATATGCCTGTGTAGCATTGTAAGTGTTTTTCATATATTCTAGGTACAAGTCCTACAAGTCTCCTTGATTTGTAAATATAGTCTTCCATATTGTAAGTATCTTTTGAGACACAAAGGTTTTAAAATTTAATCAAGTCTAATTAGCATGTTTTGTCTTTTTGTGGCTTCAGGGCATAGCTTCTTTATCTTAATTAAACATTTTGAAGGTTAGTTATCTCTAAAGAGATGGTAGTAGGATTTTTGAAATGTGGCATTGAGCATGAAATCACCTTTTCATTTTTTAGCTTAGAGGTAAATGGATATGGTTATTTTGGAAATAGAATGTTTTACTACATTATTAGCACAAAATGATAGCTCTCTTTCTGCTAAATATTAGACCCAGCTTCATTGAAGGAATCTTTAAAAAAATTTTTTTAAAGATTTTATTTATTTATTTGACAGAAAGAGCACAAGTAGGCAGAGAGGCAGGCAGAGAGAGAGAAAGGGAAGCAGGCTCCCCGCTGAGCAGAGAGCCCAATACAGGGCTGGATCCCAGGACCCTGAGATCATGACCTGAGCAGAAGGCAGAGGCTTAACCCACTGAGCCACCCAGGCAACCCTGAAGGAATCTTTTATAAAAAAATTTATATGATGACACGTGAACATTCATGTTAGACTATTTCTGCCAAATTATCATGCAGGAAAATAGTGGCTATGGTATACATTATTGGGCAGAGTTACAGTTTATACCTGTTAATTTTGCCTGATCCTTGGGGAGTGGGGCCAGGGCCCTGAGAATGGGGAAGAAAGATTTCTTGGGTTATTAGGAGACTATTTGTGAGAATCATTCAGGAAAGCATTCAGGAAGTCAGCTTTCCTTTTCCTAATTGGCCAAGGAGAGTAAGATAAAACAAATCTTGAAAACCTTTGGAGGAAAAGAAACCATAAAATCTTATCAGCTCTGGACAGCCAAGAGCTCTCCTGGCAGAGAAATAGGCCTGCTCTGGGGCAGGGGACACAAGTGTGCCTGAGACCCTTTCTGGGATTTGGTTTCTTTTCTCCTTTTGTAAAACCAAAGCTACCAATGTTTGGTAATTGTGGCCATAAATCAAACTATTGAACAAATAAGGCCAGCCCAAACTTTCTAGATCCACTAGAATCAGAGATCATTTTTTTGGACTTGGTTACTGAAACTGAAAAGTGAAAAAAATGAATGAGCTCAATTTTTTGAGTAAAGGTTCTGTCCTATTCATCTGTTATGGGCTGAATTGTGACCCTCCAAACTCATATGTGGAAGTCCTAATCCCCAGCACCTCAAAAGTGACTATATCTGGAGATAGGTCTTTAAAGAGGTAATTAAGGTGAGAATGAGATCATTAGGCTGGGTCCTTATCCAATATGATTTATGTTCTTACAAGAAAAGGAAATAAGGACACAGACACACACAGAGGTAGGACCACATGAGGACACAGGGAGGTCATCTGCAAGTCAATGAGAAAGGCTTCAGAAGAAGCAACCCTGCCAACACCACAATTTCAGACTTCCAGCCTCCCTAACCATCAGAAAATAACTTTCTATTCTTTAAGTGACCCAGTCCTTGGCACTTGCCTTGGCAGCACTAGCAAACTAATGAAACTTTATTTTCAACCAACTTCTGTGAAAAAGATATTTTTTCCTCTTAGAAATGAGGAAAATATATAATATAGAGAATAAAAATTAGCTTGTATGGATGTGACAACTACTCACTACTCAAGTAAAGCTATTTATCTTTCTAGCTGACATTGGTGTAGCATTTATAAAGTGCTTTTATTTTTATCTTCACAGTTGATCATTAAAAGGAAGTGATATGGTTATTATTATTAGCTATAGTTTGCACAGGAGGAAGCTGAGAAACTTCCCTAAGAAATTCAGCTAGTAAGTAGTAGAGAAAGGGTTTACACCCAGTTCTTTGGACTTGAACCCCCTTTTTCCTCAGGTCACAACTATATTCCTGGAAGTTATGGCCAGTTATGTTTCTGGGAAAGGCACTGCAAGTTGAAATGATGTAAGTCTAATCTAACTTATATTATATGTATATGTATTTTAATATTTATTTATATTATAATGGTTGTTATAATATAAACCAAGTGCTTGATTTTCAAATTATTACAAAAAGAATAAAAATACCATATGTGATCAAGTCTAAGTTATGTACCTAGACAGTATACAGTGAAAATAGGAATATAATATCTGTTCTTATAAAACTTAATTTCATTTTTAATATACTCCCAGGAGAAGGCCTGTGCAGAATGAGATGAATGGCTAGAGGTTTTGTGGATACAGCTGGAGATTCCTAGTTTCCAGAGGTTTTGCTTGAGGCTAAGAGCTGTAGTGAGCCATGGGAGAGATGTTCTAAGAGGTAGGGAAGGTAGCTTAAGTATGGCACTAGGACATTGTGTCTTCTCATCGGGGCTCCTCAGAGGGCGTGTGTGATGGCCGGGGTGTCTGTGTGGTCTGTTGTAACATTGTGGGCAGAATTCCATGTGGGAATTTATGGTTGAACTCTTGTTTGTAAAGGGAAGCCTTATCTGTCCTTTGCTCTGAGTGTTAGTCAAAGGATCAGCAGCAGACCCAGGCTGCTTTGCTATAGAAAGCTTTCTCCCTTTTAGAAAACTAATGCTCTGCTAGTTAGGGGGAAAAAAAAAAGAAAGAAAGAAAGACAGGGCTCAGGAAGGAGCTTGTGTATGCAGTGAGAACCCTCTGAATGGGGATGAAACATCCAACCCCACATCAATGCCTCCCTAAAAAACCTACTCCTGCTCTTCAGAGAGGACAGGTGAAGAGGCATAATCAGTGAACTGTTTTTTCTGTAGCCTGGATGGCCAGGGTCCCACTCAAAGCTGCCCAGGGCTGCCTAGTTTCCTAATTACTTAATAACAATGGGTAGTAGCTTATACCTCTTTCAAGATGACTTGAATATGAAATTCAGAGCATCTGTGTAAGGAGTCTTTGGCCATCTGTGTCTAGTGCTTATAAAGCCAGGAAGTATTGTTTTGTTTTGTTTTTGAGAAAGTCCTTCTGGTGAGCCTGCAGCTGGAAGGAAGGATGGTCGTTATTTTTAGAAGGTTGAGTGTGTAGGTGTATGTGTAGACCATAGCCCAAGTTGGGATCTGCAAATGGGTTCCCATTATGGTGAGCAATTTTTCCATGGAGGTCCAGCACTCCTGTGGGCCCTGTAATGAGGAAAATAAGGTTGATGCCCATTTAGAAAATGTGATCAGAAGGAAAGGTGATTTGTCATGTCACCTTTTCTCTGTCTTACTGAGCAGTCTTAAAACAGTCAAGCTAGAAGAGAAATAGGGAGGTTGGTGACAAGGAGCTCACTCAGTCACAGTCTTCACTATTTTTTTTTACTCCATCTTAAATATAAACAAAACCAAAAATCAAACAACAAACACAAAACTCTAAAAAGTGGTACAGACTACTTTAAAGTTACTTGGTTATTTTCCCAAGTTTTCCTCTCCTCTCCTCTTTTATACACTTAAACTAAGTTAGTTTCTTTCTTTCTCTCTCTTTCTTTTCTTTCTCTTTCTCTGTCTCTTTCTTTCTTTTTCTTTCATCTTCTATCTGATCTACCAGCATCTATTTTTCCATCTGCCTAAATTTCAAAGGACACCAGAGAGGCATGGATGTCCCACACCCCCACATTTTCATTGGGAAAACTTGTCTCTTGCTTGCTGTGAAAATCTCACTGTATTGATCTTTTGACAGATCTTTAGGCTTGAGACAAGTAGCCCAGTTGGATCTTATTTTCTGTAGCACTTATGGAAAAATGAGGTGGATTCTAAAATTGAGGAAAGAATATGAGATTGTTCAATTCAACTCCAGCTTCTGTATGGAAAATTAGACCAGACTACCCCTAATAGGTGAGTACCTATTGTTTTATCCTCAAAATTTCCCAAAGAAGGTGGTCTTCTCCACTGGTGATGCAGCTTTTCTTTCTCTGAGGTTCAGATTCAGTATGTTTTGTCTGTTTGTTTTTCAATGCTGACAAGCCAGGAAGAGATATAATACTGAATAGAGACTCTAATGTTAACAAACCAGGTTGTCATTCCCATTTTACACTCTTTCTCTGGTCTAGATATGAGGTTTCAGGAAATAAATATTTAGTTAGCATGAGAGTTTAATTAGAGACTAATGTTTGGTCTTTTTAGTTTAGTAATTTGGTTGCCAGTGAAATTGTCTTTTCCCTGAATCTTATTCTCAGTGGATAGCCTGGCACACTTGATTGTCAGAAACATTAATAGGCCCACAGTCTGAGACTGGATTCTCATGAGAAACAGTGCAGGAGAGACAGGAAATGGGACCTTGGGAGTCTGTTCTCATGACATGGAATCAGTGGAAACAATGGGATGGGTCCACTCTTTTTCAAATTTTCACTTAACTTTCTTCTTTGATGCTCTTTCTTTCTTCTGACCTTTCCATTCACCCTGATCCTCTCCTAGGGATGGGAAGCAGGATATTTCCACAAAGCCTTTGTTACTGTGAGGAGCCCATGATTCTTCTCTAGTCAAACTCTCACTTCCCAATCTGTCTACTCAGGTGCCCTGTGGACTTCCTGCAGGACTGTTCTAGATAGCTGAAGCTTTCCTACCATTTTTTATTCAAAAGAGATGATGAAGAATCCTGTAAAGTTCTAAATTGCTGTTAAAACTATTACAACATACTATTATTATATGTAATATAATTAGTATTATAATAATATTAAATACCACTTGAAATATAAGTTAAATTTAATTATCAATATCAATTAAAATGTCAGTGAGGATCTCAACTGAACTATTAAAGGAATGTAGGCAGAAGCTATAATGTGGGCTGACTGTGATCTTGGGTGCTTGGAGGAGATGCTCAGCAAACAGGGAACTCATAATGTGAATGGGAGATGCACCCACCACAGAGAACTGGCTGAGCAGGGAATTCAAGGATATGATCATTGTTAACTTATATGATGACAGGCATCTGTAACTGATAGGGGAGTTTTTTGTTGTTGTTGCTTTTCAATCTCCCAACATCACCTGGCTCCTATAGAGTGAATAGAGCTATTCATTTTGGTGGCTAATTAGTCAAGATGGACTCAAAGAAAATATCTTTCTTCATTCAGCATCCAAAATTATAGGCAGTTGTTCTCAGTATCCTAAGCTTCAATTCTTGACTTTCCAAGAACATTTTCTCAGTGGTTAACACTTAACTTAAACAATTCCTTGTTAAAGAAACCCCACTTTCCTCCACTTCATTGATTGTGAGGCCTTATTTATGATATTATTTCAACACCACCATTGAAGAAACAAATGACTCTTTAGTTTCCATCTATATCTTCAGGGATAGCCATATTTTTCTTATTTACTCTGTGCAAGCCATAAATTACAGTGGGTTTGAAAGACCACATTCAGGTGCTATCAGAATGCTTATTAAACTGATATTGGTATGTAACAATAATCTAAATATAAACCATTTCTAGCTTAATTTAAATTGATTTATACACAGTAGTTCAAAATGAAATCCGTTTCCCTCAGTCTTTTATTCAGAATGAAATTTCTGTTGCTTGAAATAAAGATATTTGCCTTTCTCTCCCCTGAGAATACCGTTCTTCTCCAAGTAAGTGTATTTGTAATCAGTGTCTGATAAACAGCAGGGATTTTAGAGTATTCAGAATACAGTTGAAAATTTGAGAATCTACAAAGATATGTTTGCAAGCACTATTTAACTTGGACTCAGACAAGATGAAAATTGTCTATATTGCTTATCTTCTCTCTCCTACCTGCTCCTTCCCCATAATTTAATTTCTCAAACCCGTTTTACAGGGGCAGCTGAAGGTTATCTAGAGGCCCCAGGCTTGGACACTTTGGGCTTTGTATATTTATGGTCTTAACAGGACACACAAGAACATGCAGCTTGTGCAATTTAGGAAACTTAATGGCATATTTTCAGAGAGTTCCTAACTCTTTCAGGAAGGAAGTTATCATTGCTCAGGTTGATGGAAAAACTAAAGCAAACAGAGGTAAGCTTCCCTATAGCCAAACAAGATGATTATTCTGCTCAAATGTTCCATGCCACTTTAAAATTGGAAAAGAGCCATAGGAAAACCAGTGCACATCTTAACACTGCCTGCTAATTGCAACTCAGATCTAATCATACTGTAAGAATGTGCTTGCTGATATTCATAGTCCTTGTTGAACTATATGTTCAAGGCAAAGTTTGCTCAACTAGATAAACTGGTTGGCCATAGAATGGGATACTTACTCTTGCTAATTTGTTTTAGGTTTATAACTGAATTTATAACTCCCAGATTATTGCTGTAGGAATATCATTAATGGTTATGAGTGGCTTTATTGCTTATAAAACCATATCAATGGAACTACAGGTGCAGAGCAAGTAAACCTGAATGCCTTTTTCACAGGCAAGAGATAAGCTTCGAAGAAACATTGAAAGAATTTTCTCCGAAGCAAATTGCACCTCTTCTCTTCTGTTTCTTTATGCCTTTCTGCACTACAAACTTAAAAAGACAGAGAGAGAAAAAAAGAAATATCCCCAAATATACTGACTATGCAATTCTAGAAAAGAAAAAAATATGTTCCACTAGGAAAAATATACAAATTAAGAAGTTTTCAGGACTATGGAAATTTCATATAGACATTGATTTAAAGATTTTCCCGTAAACTGCAGAGAATCTAAAGAAAGGATTTCTCACTTTTCCCAGTGGATCTATTCTACTCACCAAGGCAGATGCCACTGCTGACCCAAAACTCTTCTAGAAGGAATGGTGCCATGATTGTGGGAATGGCAGAACTGATAGCGGGAGTGTGTCATGTTGCAGAAATGTCTAGGAGAGTCTAGAAGTGTCCTTCAGATGCTTACTTACTTCAGCCCTTAGCAAATGCAGAAGTTGTCAAAACTGGATCTGTTTTGATGACCTGATGAAGTAGGGCTGGAAAAAGTACTGTACTCAAAGTTTCACTTTAGGTGATCATGGGATCTTAAACATAGAGCCAAATTTAGGCCATGAATTCTTAAAACATTTTGTCCTAAAGAAGTCATCTAGATGTAGGATGACCAACTGTCCTAGTTTGCCCTGACCTGAAGGATTTCTAAGGGATGAGGGACTTCCAGTGCTAAAACAGGAATAATTCCAGGAAGATTGATGTGAGTTGGTTACTCTGAAAGGTCACTCATGCTGCTTACAATAAATGTTTCAAATTATAAAGGAAAGCAGTGAGTTAAAAATTCTTGTGGAGGGCTCATAGAAGATAAGAATATGCTTGTGAGAAACACTAAGCCAGAACTTGGTCATGTCTAAATATTTTAGACAAACACACTTACTTTTTCTGTTATTCATTCATTCATTCCACCACTGTCTATTTAGGTCTCACTGTGGGCCAGGTGCTTTGACCAATTCTGGAATGTTTATGTTAGATATTACAGAAATATAAAAATTAAATAGTCTTGCCACCAAACACAACTGGTATGAGGACATTTTTCACTGGTCTTACTGTTACTCAGACAGAAAGTCTTGACCTGGATTTGTGGTTACCACCTCCACAGTGGAGATAGTAACCATCTCAGAGTGGATATACTTAGGTTGTGACTTTTGCCCTCTACTGCCTCAAGATGCTTTGCCTCCATGGGGCCCTCGTGGCCATCCTGTTAACTAATCTGAAGCCTCTAATTCTGGGCTGCCAAGGACATGACAGAGAGATCCAAGACAAGACAAGTAAGAACATTCAAACTAATGCATGGGGTTGCTGAGTGAAGTGTGTGGCAACAGCTGGGTTTCAGCAAGAGCTGCCTCCTCTGTAAGATTAAAATGAACAGTGGGCATCAAGCAAGGGTTAAAGATTGCCTCCAGCTCAGAAGGCGCTGCTCCAGCACCATTAATCTTTTCCTTTATGAACATTTGTGGACATAATTTGCAAATTAAAAAAAAAACTCATAATGAGATAGTTATCTTTTATTATGGCCTAAACAACTGCTACCCCAAGTTCCAACAGAAGAAGGGCTTCTTTCCATTTCACCAGAGAGTAATTCAGTAATAAAGAGTGGAGATTTGATTAAAGTAATTGCTAAGAGAAACAAGCAACTACAATGTTCTGAAGCTAAGGGTATAGTGTGCCTCCTCAAAGAGGCCCAGCAGAGGTGGGCTCACCAATCACTGCCCATCCTTGAAAGATAGTAATGTTTGCCCCCACTCACCAAGGTTTGTGGGGGGAGAGAGGAACTCTGATGTGAAAAATTCTAAGCCAGAGAGTAGGAGAGAAATCCAGTATTGGGTTTCCTTTTCCTTTCCTAAGTCCATATTTATAATTATTTCAGTTGAATGCCCTGAATCTCTGAGCTTCAAGGACTTAAAATTTCATAAATTATTAAGTCACATACAACAGTGAATAAAACATGAGGATATATGTATATATTCAGGCATTACTGCTTGCAAAACTTTTTAGAGATGAGATTCTTTATCAGGTAGAAAATGTGACTTTTTTTTTTTTTTTGGTGGCTTCTGTGTCTTTATTTAAAAATAATTAAAATGTACAACTGAGTTTCAAGAACAAAACAAAGATATCCCTGTGCCCTCAACTCTATTCATTGTTAACATTTTGTTTTGTTTCTGTAGTTTGCTTTCCCTCTCAATGTAATTATATATTACTTTTCTTTTTCTGAACAATTTGTGTTAGTTTGAAGACATAATGCCCTTTCATTCTTTTTTTTTTTTTTTGGCTTTTGGCTTACTGTGGTTTTCTTTTTATTATTTATTTATTTAATTTAAATTGATTAACATCTACTGTATTATTTGTTTCAGGGGTACATGTCTGCGATTCATCAGTCTTTTTATTTTTTAAAGATTTTTATTTACTTATTTGGCAGACAGAGTTCACAAGTAGGTGGAGAGGCAGGCAGAGAGAGAGAGAGGAGGAAGCAGGCTCCCCGCTGAGCAGAGAGCCTGATGTGGGGTTGATCCCAGGACCCTAAGATTGTGACCTGAACCGAAGGCAGAGGCTTTAACCCACTGAGCCACCCAGGTGCCTCTGTGATTCATCAGTCTTACATAGTACCCAGTGCTCACCACAACACATGTTCTCCCCAATAGCTATCACCCAGCCTCATCCCCCCACAACCCTCCCCTCTAATCACATGTTCTACCTTAGCAGAGGGAACCTTCTATCTAAATCTACTGTTTTCTTTTGTACTTTAATTTCCACATTGAGACTGTTCTTTCATCTAAAGTTTGCTTATGGTTAATGGTTTGCTCAACTTACTCGAAACAACTCTCTCTGCCTTTGTTTTCCACTAGCAAATTGCTATTTAGTTTTCAAGCATTTTGTTTTAGTTTTTCAATGAACTGAGAAATGAATACTAATTATGATGAATCCTGTTTTTGAGGAAGCAGTTTCAGAGATGTTGGAAGGTTTGCCAAAGTTTGAATCTCAAAGGTAGAAAGTGGTGGAATAGGCTTTGAGCATAGTTCTTATTCCAAATTCTGTTCTGCTTCTCGCCTGTGCTAAATACAACTCAGTCAGCATTTCTTTTCCTCCTTTCAGTTATAACATTGTTCTTGAGGTTCTTCAAAACACCATCTCAGGTTTGTAATCATTTAGAGATAGACAACTGACTCGGCCATTTTCTTCAATGTCCCCAGTTTTCATTGAACAAACAACAGGAATTACACATTGAACATTTGTCATTTGCAGCATATCTGGCTAAAACCTTTATTTACATGATCTCACATCACTGCACAAGAGCCCTGTGATATAAGTGATTCTCTATAACTCTGTAGAAGATGAAAATGAGAATTAAGGGTTAAGTAGCAAGAATTTGAACATACTTGTGTCTGACTCAGAGCCAGTGACAGGTAGACTTTTAGGGACCATTAGATCATTAGAATTAGATTCAGGTCTCAGATCACTCAGTACATCAAATTAGACCTAGGCCTCATTTCTAGTCCTATGATGCTCGATGAGGCTGTAACCAGGATTTTAGCCCTTTCTGACAAGTCTAGGCTTACAGTCCAGATGATCTCTCACACTTGGCTGCTCTAGAGCTTCCTTATCCTTTCTTCAGGCTTTCTTGTCTCCTCCTATGGTACGGGGTTGCTATGAAAAAGCACTTGAGGGGCTTAGGATGAAATGCCATTAATGCATGTTTTCACACATCACTGTGTCACTTACAGGTTTGCCTAATGGCTTTCACTCCTCTCTGGAGACATTATTTATTTCTCTTTAACCCCAAATGAAGGAAGCCGACTGGAAGCTTTTCTTACTGCATAGAACTTGGGAGGTACTTTGTATCTGAGCAGCGGTCCAATAGCAATCTCAGTAGGCTGTAGTGCTGTAAGGTGAGACAAAGCCTCTATAGTCCAGTTTGATAAAAATGTGCAGAGACTTGATATTAGAATGTTTATGGAGGGCTGGTCAGGCTCCATCAGTCATTCAAACCTTATCTTGTAGGGGGGTGAGGTATTGAAACTTTCAACCAGTAGAGAAACACAATTAAACTTACTTTCAATTATGGTCACCCTGGAGCAGCTTGGAGGGTAGTTGCATGGGGAAGTTGGAGGCAGCTGGAGAACTGAGTGGGTACTTCCAGTATTCAGAGTATTAGGGAGACACATCCCAAACTCAGAGAGCAGCAGTGGGAATGGAAAAAACAGATAGAATAAAACCCAAACACAAACACAACACAATGATGAGCCATAGAAGATGGGAAAGACAGGAGTCAAAGTTGATGGATGTGTCGATCCTGGATAATATAAAAGGAGACACCATAAACAGAAAGGGTCAGGAACACATACAGTGACTAGCTTCGGCCACCTAAGTTTGGGGGACACAGAAGGAACCCAGATGAAGATGTTTAATAGAATTTTGATATTGGTGAGCTGGGGGAGAAGGGTTTGAGGTTCAGTTTGGGTAGAAATCTGCATTAGGATAGTAGCTAAATTTCTAGTGGTGAATATAATTGTTTGAGGATGGGATATAGGAGAAAATAATTCTAAATTCTTCTTTCATGGTGAGGTTTATTTCAGTACAATGACTCTAATACAAATAAGAGTTAAAAAATCATCACTGTCTTTAAATTAGCTTTGGGACACAGTTAATATGCACATGGCTCCTGATTAAAGCACATTCTGTATCTGTGAAAGGATAAGAACCCTGCAACAGTTTCCTTCCTACTTAGTTTTTGGTAAGAAAGGCTTAGCCTTTAACAGTAAAGCAAATAACTATCCCATGCTTTTGAATGTGTGCATGGTCATTTTTACCTCCCCATATTGTGGATCATAAACCTCACAGAATGGGTTCTCTGAATAAGCAAAAAACACCAAGCAGCTTAACCCTAAATCAAAGCCTAATTCATTTGAAAATGAGAGAGAAAAACTAACCTAGAAACAAAGTTGACAGCCCCACCCTTCTCAAGATCAAACAAGGTAATGTGACTTTTAGTATTTTTGAACTCCACACCCTAATCGCCCTGAGAATAGAGGCAGCTGATGTTAGTCATGTCTAATTAAAATTGTTCTGTTCCATTTAGTTTCTAATGACTGACATTGCATCGCTTCCCACATAGTGGTTGGTTAGTTTGCTTCAATATATCATCAAGCGTTCTTGATTAGTAGTAGTAATTATAACTCCAAAGTCAATAGCTGTATCAAAGCAAGGTTAAGTAAACACCATAAAGTTATTAGGGAAGAAAAGAACTAAAAGAACTATAAGCCTAGCAATACCTATAGACATATAGTAGAATCTGGATGGGACATAACTCTTTTAAAGGGGTAGGAACTAAAGGTTTGTGGAAAATAGAGCCAGGTGTGACTAGGAGGCTTTGCATAAGACAATGAAGCCAGATTGTCAACAGGCTCCAGGCCTTTTGTCTCAAGGACATTGGTTCAAAGGTAGCCCCACCGGTTGGAGGTGGAAATTTTCAGAAGGCTCTAAGTGATGGACCAAGGGAATGACTCTCAACATCAATTTCGTTGAGCTCTCCTGAAAGTAAGCCTGGTTGGAGAACAGAAACAAAAAGAAATATAAGTCCAGATTATAAGCAAAAAGTCTAATCAATGTTTTCATTAACGAGTTTATGTAAGAAGAGGAAATGAGATTGTGTTGACTTAGCCAACTCCTGCCATTTACTTGTGGGTGTTTCTTAACCAAATCAAACTTTAGCCCCTGCCCTAGAAGGGCAAAGAAAAAGTATGATTGTTGGGCCACTCCCTGTTCTATTCTTTCCTGAACTGACAGAGCATTTCCTGCTCTGAAATTATAAATGTCTTACTCTATGAGAATGTTTAAAATTACTTGAAGTTTAGTATCAGTAAAAGGGCTTTGGACTTGGACTCCTTCACTCTCTCCATCCCTGCACATGCACTTAGATTCAGTGTCACTTGGTGACATGTATATGAATGTTTCTGCTTGTGTGTACACATACACATACATATGATGACTCCATCTGTCATGCATGTGCACGCACACACACACACACACACACACACACACACACACACCATGGACTGACTAAGAAAATTCACTGAGTGTTGTAGACTAACATCACTTAGTTGTCTGAAGCTTATTCAGTTTTCTATTATATTAGTTCCTTGGGAAATATTTCTAGGCAGTGAGAATAAACAATTAACTTTTATGAGTTTAAACAGGCTTAGTTTCAGAATGAAACAATAACCCCTTCCCCCACAAAAGTATCTCTCTCTCCTTTTTTCTTCTCCAAAATCCTTGCAAATGTTTTAGTAAATGTATTTCTTGTGTCCCCAGTGATGAAGAAAGGGATGGCATATTTCACCCCCCGTCTGCAAACCCTATTACCCAGAGGACTGGTCCTAAAGAAACACCAGGACTATTTGCTGAACAAATATATTGATACTTCTCTGTACACCATGTGAATTATTTTTCAAGAGTATAGAGAAAGGTCAACCCATCACCTGTTCATTTTAAATAAAATACATTATATATATATATATATATATATATATATATATATATAACAGACACATATATGATACATGTAACAGAAAACTTACCTTTTTGACTATATTTAAGCACACAGATCAATAGCATTAAATACATTCACAATGCTGTGCAAACATCACTACCACCCATTTCCAGAATTTAAAAAAATATTGTATTTAATTTCAGTTTTATTAACACAGAGTATATTATTAGTTTCAGGGGTAGAATTTAGTGTTTCATCAGTTGCATACAACACCCAGTGCTCATTACATCAAGTGCCCTTTTTTTTAATTTAAAGATTTTATTTATTTATTTGACAGAGAGAGATATCACAAGTAGGCGGAGAGGCAGGCAGAGAGAGAGAGAGGAGGAAGCAGGCTTTCCACGGAGCAGAGAGCCCGATGCGGGGCTCGATCCCAGGACCCTGGGATCATGACCTGAGCTGAAGGCAGAGGATTTAACCCACTGAGACACCCAGGTGCCCCCATCAAGTGCCCTTTTTAATGCCTATATCCCTATTACCCCATTCCTCTACACACCTCCCCTCCAGCAACCCTCAATTTGTTTCCTGTAGTTAAGAGTCTCTTATGGTTTGTCTCCCTCTCCATTTTAATCTTATTTTATTTTACCTTCCCTTTCCCTGTGTTCATCTGTTTTGTTTCTTTATTTCCATATAGAGTGAATCATTGGTTATTTGTCTTTCTCTGACTGACTTATTTCGCTCATCATAATACTCTCTAATTCCATCCACATTGTTGCAAGTGGTAAGATTTCATTCTTTTTGATGGCTGAGTAATATTTCATTCTGTGTATATATGCCACATCTTTATCCATTCATTTGTTGATGGAAATGTGGGCTCTTTCCATAGTTTGGCTATTGTGGACATTGTTGCTATAAACATTAGGGTGCATGTGCCCCTTTGAATCACTATATTTGTATCCTTTGGATAAATACCTAGCACTGTAATTGCAGGGTTGTGGGGTAGCTCTATTTATAACTTTTTAAAAAAAATTTCTTTTCAGCATAGCAGAATTCATTGTTTTTGCACCACACACAGTGCTCCACGCAATGCGTGCCCTCCATAATACCTGGCTCCCCCAGCCTCCCACCCCCGCCCCTTCAAAATCCTCAGGTTGTTTTTCAGAGTCCTCCAATTTCCCTCAATTCCCTTCTCCTCTCCATCTCCCCATGTCCTCTGTGTTATTTGTGATGCTCCACAAATAAGTGAAACCATATGATAATCGACTCTCTCTCTGCTTGATTTATTTCACTCAGCATAATCTCTTCCAGTCCCATCCATGTTGATACAAAATTGCATATTCATCCTATCTGATAAAGGCATAATGCTCCATAGTGTATATGGACCACATCTTCCTTATCTATTCGTCCATTGAAGGGCATCTTGGTTCTTTCCACAGAACTGTGACCATTGCTGCTATAAACATTGGGGTACAGATGGTCCTTCTTTTCACTACATCTGTATCTTTGGGGTTGTTAAGGTCCGTGATCAAAGGAACAAAACTGATACAAAGCGAAGGTCAAGCAAAACTTTATTTCGTGCCAAGCATCAAGAATCAAACTGACGGGTCAGGCCTATCTCTTATGAAAAGGCGATGACAGTGATCCCGACGAGGTCACTCCCAAGGAGGCCGCTGCTCCATGAGGTTGCTCCCCAGACAAGGCCGCTCCCAAGAAGAGGCCATTCTGGACAAGACCGCCTCTCAGACGAGGCTGCTCCCGACGATGAAGAGGCAACGATGACAGCGACGATGACAAGGAGGACAACCTGGATGACACAGACTCTGCTCCCCATGATGCCACTCTGACCAGGCTGCCACCCAGAGGAAGCCACCTCTGCGGACAAGGCCGCTCATGGTTCGGGGTGGTGAGGCATTTTGTGGTGAGGCTGCTGGCAGCTAGGGGCCGTTGGCATTTCAGGGTCGCTGGTGTCTTGGGACCGCTGGCATCTAGGGGCTGCAGGCGTCAGGACTGCTGACTGCTGGACCGCTGGACCACTGGTGTCTCGGGACTGCTGGCGTGTAGGGGCTGCAGGCATTGGGACCGCTGACTACTGGACTGCTGGCATCTCCGGACCGCCATCAGCGCAACTGCCGGAGGCTGCAGCTCCGGGCTGCTGAAGGCAGGGTGGCTGGAAGCTGCAGGTGGCTGGAGGCTGCAGGCGGCTGGAAGCTGCAGGTGGCTGGAAGCTGCAGGCGGCTCGGGGCCACCAGAGGCGAGGCCGCAGGAGGCTGGAGGCTGCAGGCGGCTCCAGGCCACCGGAGGCTGGAGACTGCCGGCTCAGGGACCACTGGCGGTGGTTATAGCTCTTACAAGAGCTGTTACAACTCCCCCACTTCACCGACTCTTCCACTCCCGTCACAGCTCACCTCCTCTCCTGCTAGCCTCACACAGCCACCTTTATGCAGTTGGTTGAGCCCCGCCCCTACACAGGTGGCCAATCGGATCTCAATTCACCCTAGTGGATATACACATGCCACACTGATTGGACATCTCCACCTGGCCTGCCCCACCCCTACATCCGGGGTCCACAAACAAGTTCCTCTGGGAGGGGCAGGCCCTTACAGGGTAAATACCCAGTAGTGCAATTGCAGGGTCATAGGGAAGCTCTATTTTTAATTCCTTAAGGAATCTCCACACTGTTCTCCAAAGTGGCTGCACCAACTTGCATTCCCACCAACAGTGTAAGAGGGTTCCCCTTTCTCCACATCCTCTCTAACACACGTTGTTTCCTGTCTTGCTAATTTTGGGCATTCTAACTGGTGTAAGGTGGTATCTCAATGTGGTTTTAATTTGAATCTCCCTGATGGCTAGTGATGATGAACTTCAAAGGAAACACGATGTCAATAAAAACATATCTATCAATAATCACTCTCAATGTGAATGGCCTAAATGCACCCATAAAACAACACAGGGTTGCAGATTGGATAAAACAACAGGACCCATCCATATGTTGTCTACAAGAGACCCATTTTGAACTTAAGGATATACCCAGACTGAAAGTGAAGGGATGGAGAAGCATCTTTCATGCCAATGGGCCTCAAAAGAAGGCAGGGGTAGTGATTCTCATATCAGATAAATTAGATTTTAAATTAAAGACTGTAGTCAGAGATACAGAAGATACATCATTCTTAAAGAGACTATCCACCAAGATGATCTAACAATTGTAAATACCTATGCCCCCAATATGGGAGCAGCCAATTACATAAGAAAACTATTAATCAGATAAAGAGTCATATTGATATGAATATATTAGTAGTGGGAGATCTTAACATGCCTCTCTCAGTAATAGATCATCCAAGCAGAAAACCAATAAAGAAACAAGAGCATTGAATGACACATTGGACCAGATGGACCTCATAGATATATACAAAACATTTCACCCTAAACAACAGAATACTCATACTTCTCAAGTGCACATGGAACCTTTTCCAGAATAGACCCTATACTGGGTCACAATCAGGACTCAAATGATACCAAAAGACTGGGATTATTCCCTGCATATTCTCAGATCACAATGCTTTGAAACTGGAGCTCAATCACAAGGAAAAGTTTGGAAGGAACTCAAACACCTGGAAGCTAAAGACCACCTTGCTTAAGAATGCTTGGATCAACCAGGAGATCAAAGAAGAACTTAAACAATTCATGGATACCAATGAGAATGAAGACACTTCAGTCCAAAACCTAAGGGATACAGCAAAGGCTGTCCTAAGGGGAAAATACATAGCCATCCAAGCCTCCCTCAAAAAAATTGAAAAATCCAGAATATACCAGCTGTCACCACACCTTAAAGAACTGGAGAATCAAAAACAAATTAAGCCAACTCCACACAAAAGAAGGGAAATAATTAAGATTACAGCAGAGATCAATGAGGTAGGAACTAGAGATACAGTAGAATGTATCAATGAAACTAGAAGCTGGTTTTTTGAAAGAATCAATAAGATGATAAACCTTTGGCCACACTAATCCAAAAGAAAAGAGAGAAAGCCCAAATTCATAAAATTATGAATGAAAAGGGAGAGATCACAACAAACACCAAGGAAGTAGAAACAATCATCAGAAGTTATTATCAACAGTTATATGCCAGTAAGTTAAGCAACCTAGATGAAATGGATGCATTCCTGGAAAACTATAAACTCCCAAAATTGAACCAGGAACAAATTGACAACCTGAATAGACCAATATCTAGTAACGAGATTGAAGCAGTGATCAAAAACCTCCCAAAAAACAAGAGCCCAGGACCTGATGAATTCCCTGGGGAATTCTACCAAAATTTCAAAGAAGAAATAACACCTATTTATAGCTTTTTGAGGAAGCTCCATACTGTTTTCCAGAGTGGCTGTATCAGTTTTCATTCCCACTAGTAGCATAAGAGGGTTTGTCTTTCTTTGCACTCTCACCAACATCTGTTATTTCCTGAATTGTTAATTTTAGCCATTCTGACTGGTGTGAGGCAGTGTCTCATTTTAGTTTTGATATGTATTTCTCTGATGCTGAGTGATGTTGAGCATTTTTTCATGTGTCTGTTAGCCATTTGTATGTCTACTTTGGAGAAATGTATGTTCATGTCTTCTGTCCATTTTTTAACTAAATTACTTGTTTTCTGGGTGTGGACTTTGATAAGCTCTTCATAAATTTTGGATACTAGCCCTTTATCTGATAAGACATTTGCAAATATCTTCTCTAATTCTGTAGGTTGTCTTTTAGTTTTTATTGTTTCCTTTGCTTTGCAAGTTTTTTTAAAATTTAGTTTAATTTAATTTTTTTTTCAGAGTTCCAAAATTCATTGTTTATGCACCACACCCAGTGCCCTCCATAATACCCACCACCAGGCTCACCCTCCCTTCCCCCTACCCTCCAAAACCCTCTGTTTGTCTCTCAGAGTCCACAGTCTCTATTGTTTGTTTCCCCCTCTGATTTCCCCCAACTCACTTCTCCTATCTCCCAATGTCTTCTGCGTTAGTCCTTATGCTCCACAGGTAAGTGAAACCATATGATAATTGACTCTCTCTGCTTGACTTATTTCACTCAGCATAATCTCTTCTAGTCCCTTTCATGTTGATACAAAAGTTGGATATTCGTCCTTTCTGATGGAGGCATAATATTCCATTGTATATATGGACCATATCTTCTTTATCCATTCAAATGTCCATTGAAGGGCATCTTGATTCTTTCCACAGTTTGATGACCATAACCATTGCTACTATGAACATTGGGGTACAGTTGGCCCTTCTTTTCACTACATCTGTATCATCGGGGTATATACCTAGTGGTGCAGTTGCAGGGTCATAGGGTAGCTCTATTTTTAATTTCTTAAGGAATCTCCACACTGTTTTCCAAAGTGGCTGCACCAACTTGCATTCCCACCAGCAGAGTAAGAGGGTTCCCCTTTCTCCACATCCTCTCCAATACTTGTTGTTTACTGTCTTGTTGATTTGGGCCATTCTAACTGGTATAAGGTGGTATCTTAATGTGGTTTTGATTTAAATTTCCCTGATGGCTAATGATGATGAACATTTTTTCATGTGTCTGTTAGCCATTTGTATGTCTTCTTTGGAGCAGTGTCTGCTCATGTCTTCTGCCCATTTCTTGATGTGATTATCTGTTTTGTGTGTGTTGAGTTTTTGGAGTTCCTTATAGATCTTGGATATCAGCCCTTTGTCTGTAGTGTCATTTGTGAATATCTTCTCCCATTCTGTGGGTTACCTTTTTGTTTTGTTGACTGTTTCCTTTGCTGTGCAAAAGCTTTTGATCTTGAAGAAATCCCAAAAGTTCATTTTCATTTTTGTTTCCTTTGCCTTTGTAGGCATATCTTGAAAGAAGTTGCTATGGCTGATGTCAAAGAGGTTACTGCCTGTGTTCTCCTCTAGGATTTGATAGATTCCTCCCTCACATTGAGGTCTTTTATCCATTTTGAGTCTATCTTTGTGTATGGTGTAAGAAAATGGTCGAGTTTCATTCTTCTATGCATAGCTGTCCAAAGTGGTCTATATTCATCTTTCTGCATGTGACTATCCAATTTTCCCAACACCATTTGTTGAAGAGACTGTCTTTTTTCCCACTGGATATTCTTTCCTGTTTTGTTGAAGATTAGTTGACCATAGAGTTGAGCATCCAGAACTCTTTTTATGTTGCAAAACTGAAATTCTGTACCCATTAAATAGTTACTCCCTATTCCCTATCCTTTCAGCCCCTGGAAATCCCCATTCTACCTTCTGTCCCTGAATTTGACTACTCTAGGGACCTAATATAAGTGGAATTATATAGTATTTGTCCTTTGTGCCTGGCTTATTTCATTCAGTATAATCAGGGTTGATACATGTTTACTATGTGTCAGAATTGCCTTCATTTTTTTAAAAATTAAATTTATTTATTTTCAGCATAACAGTATTCATTATATTTTCACCACACCCAGTGCTCCATGCAATCCATGCCCTCTATAATACCCACCACCTGGTACCCCAACCCCCCACCCCCCCACCACTTCAAACCCCTCAGATTGTTTTTCAGAGTCCATAGTCTCTCATGATTCACCTCCCCTTCCAATATACCCCAACTCCCTTCTCCTCTCTAACTCCCCATGTCCTCCTTGCTATTTGTTATGCTCCACAAATAAGTGAAACCATGTGATAATTGACTCTCTCTGCTTGACTTATTTCACTCAGCATAATCTCTTCCAGTCCCGTCCATGTTGCTACAAAAGTTGGGTATTCATCCTTTCTGATGGAGGCATAATACTCCATAGTGTATATGGACCTTCCTTATCCATTTGTCCGTTGAAGGGCATCTTGGTTCTTTCCATAGTTTGGCGACCGTGGCCATTGCTGCTATAAACATTGGGGGTACAGATGGCCCTTCTTTTCACGACATCTGTATCTTTGGGGTAAATACCCAGGAGTGCAATTGCAGGGTCATAGGGAAGTTCTATTTTTAATTTCTTGAGGAATCTCCACACTGTTCTCCAAAGCGGCTGCACCAACCTGCATTCCCACCAACAGTGTCAGGCTGAATAATATTCCATTGTATGTGTAGACCACATCTTGTTTATATATTCATCTGTCCACTGCTTGTTTTTGTAAGTAAAGTTCTTCTGGGCAAACAGCCATGCCTGTTGGTTTTTACATTGTCTGTAAGTATAGCTGTTACTCTGGCTAGGCAGAATTGAGTAACTGTGACAGAACTTTATGAACCATGAAGACAAAACTATTTACTCTCTTGCTTTTTATAGAGAAAAAAATGTAGATCTCTATTATAGAGGACTCTAGAATAAGAAATTTTGGGGGGATGACATAGAGTAAAAACATTTTAAAGACCTCACACAGTCAAAGTTTACACCCTTCGGCACTGCTTTTTTGTATCTACAAACTCAGCCCAGTGGCTTTTCTTTTCTTCCTCTCTTCTCTTCATTTCCTTTCCCTTCTCTTTCTCTCCTTCCCTTTCCCCCCTTCTCTTCCCCTTCCCTCTTCTCTTCTTTATTTTATTTTCTTTATTTTTTTCTGAGAAAGAGAGAGAGAAAGAAAGAGATCAAGAAAATGCACATGCATTCTTGGTGAGGAGGGCCAGAGGGAGAGGGGGAGATAGAATCTTAAGCAACCTCCATTCTCAGCAAAAGCCTGACATGGGGCTTGATCTCACAAGCCACCCTGAGGTCATGGCCTCAGCTGAAATCAAGATTCAAAGGCTTAACTGACTGAGCCACCTTGGTGTCCCTGCCATTCTTTACGTTTGACCTGGAGTCTGTCTCTCTCACAGTGGAATCCAGAATGATGCCCAAGTTGGGATACAGGCAGCAGCTGCGTGTTGTAGCTTGAGGCATCTTTGTAGTCTCCTTCTAACCCCAATTTGTCTCCTCTTACTTTTTTTCTTAGGTACATGGGTGAGTGTGGCTTACTGTACAACCATGCAGGAAACATAGTAACTGGAGCAAAAGGAACCAAAGTGAGTGGAGGCTGCTTTGCTTCCCAGACAGCTGTCTTCTCTCTGTTCCTGCCACATTGGTGTCCCTGCCAGCAATGCTCTGAGGACCTGGATCCAGAAGCAAGGACAGCTGTAAGGTACATGGGAGATGAAAGCCCTTTGTCTTCACTGTGCACTGAACTTCCTGTGTGACAAGATTGACCCTCCCTGTCTATGAGTACACAGGGAGTCTTTTGGCTCTGGGGAACAGTGACTTGAAAACCAGCTTGCTCATGTGCTCACATCCTTTTAGAGGGTGCCTGCCTGAGAAATGTGATCAGTAGTTCTAGGCCACTTATAATAGACATTCTTAAGTCCATGTAGGCCCCATTTATGCTGCTGAATGAACCCTGAAAAAGAAATATCAGTGCAGACTGACTTAAGGAAGATTTACTAAAAAAGTGCATTTTTAAGATATAATTCATGGATTTTCACTTGGTGAAATTTCCTTCCAAGTCAGCCTATAGGACATTTCCTAGACTAGAAAAAAACTTGGACAAAAATTTGAAGGGCAGGTGAACATTGTTGCACGGACCTTCTTAATGAAATAGTGATCTTTGCTTAAGGAGAAAATGCCCTTATGCTGGAATTGGTTATTGGAAACATGCTAAATTTCCTATGAATGGCTTTGCTTTTAACATCAATCATTTCTGTGAATAGCTGTTTCCTTAATGACAAATGAGAAATCTATAGAATGGCATCAGTTTTATGTCCCTGAATGAGAAAGCACGCTTATACACATTGACCGCTCCATTCTCCAGCCTGTCATTGAACCTCTGAGGACCTAAAATACATGATCCTTCATTTAGAGTCTGCACTTGTTTTTTTTTTTTCTTTTTTTTTTAATTTTTAATTTTTTATAAACATTATCTCCCTGATAGAGTCTGCACTTGTTTTTAAAACATTTATTCTCAGGGCACCTGGGTGGCTGGGTTGGTTAAGTATCTGCCTTTGGCTCAGGTCATGATCCTAGTGTCCTGAGATAAAGCCCTGTATTGGGCTCCTTGCTCAGTGGGGAGCCTGGTGCTCTTTCTCTCCCCTGCTTGTGAGCACTCTCCCTCAAATAAATAAATACCATATTTAAAAAATAAAATAAAACATTTGTTCTCATTGTAGTTTTGCTCTGTATGAACTCTGTACAAAGCATATGGAAACAAAAACACTAGGATCCCTGATTCCCTCATCCAGCAGGCATTACGCTTCACTGGGGCTTCTGACAAGCTATGTGGGGTCACCCAGGGCAAGCTCAACAGGCCGCATTGCTTGTTATTGCAGAATTGGCATGTAAAGATGGTGATTCTGTTGCTATAGCTACTAACATGCAGTAGCTGACCAAAAAGGACAGTTAATTCTAGTAAGAAGAATCCTCCTTCTCTTTTCCAACTTTAGAGATTTTATTTATTTATTTGACAGGCAGAGATCACAAGTACGTGGAGATGCAGGCAGAGAGAGAGGAGGAAGCAGGCTCTCTGCTGAGCAGAGAGCCCGATGCGGGGCTCAATCCCAGGACCCTGGGATCATGACCTGAGCTGAAGGCAGAGGCTTTAACCCACCGAGCCACCCAGGTGCCCCCCTTTTCCAACTTTAAAAACACTTCCCATTTCCAGTCAGCCAGCTTCTGCAGCTGGCCTCTCCTACTTGAGGGGCACGTGCATTTTAAACTACTCTCTCTGGAGAGCTGAGGTATTACGTGAGTTCAGTTATTCACGCTCTCTGAGCTCCAGGATCCATGCCCAATTGTCTGACTGGAAAGAGAAGGCAGGACTTTGTTATTTGTCTTTGTACCTTTGAGTATAGCAAGTGTCTCAGAAACTCCAGGGTTTTATCAAATTCATGAGTTAGACTAGGGGTTGACAAACTGCCTCTCAGGCCAAATCCATCTTGCTGCTTATTTTGTAAATAAAGTTATATTAGAACACAGCCTAGCTCATGTGTTTACATATTGTCTACAGCTGCTATGATTGCTGCTTTCCCTCTACCATGGCTTGCTTGGTAGTTGCCACAGACATCTTATTTTTCAACACCCAGAATATCTACTATTGGGTCTTTGACAGAAAAAGTTTGTCAACTCCTAACCAGGCCTGACTCAAGGTCATCAGGTTCTATATGTAAAAGGTCAGAGATCCCATGTATAGATCTCTCCAGTTCATGCTCAACATTTACTCCTACCAGAGCATGCCTGGAAATGAAAATTATTTAATGAAGTGAACATAAAGAAAAAGGTACTATGTATAATATTTTCTAATCCTTATCTGTTTTACTTCTGCAAATGCAGTTATCAGTATTCCTTCCATCTAGGTATGACATCACTTAAAATGATCTTCAGGTTATTGTAAGGACTCAAGGACATTTCCAACTCTACCAAACCTTTCTTCTCTTCTCTTTGTGTCCTTTGCCTTTGTTGTAGCTTGTTTCATCACTTCCCTTTCATTTTTTTCCCTACCATTCTATCTCCCACCCTCATTGCTTCCCATGCCCCACTAGTTATACCAGTGCTCACATAATAAACTTTAGCACTCAGGAAGAGGAGAGAATGTTCACAGAACTGGGTGCCTCATTTACAGGTATTTTGCTTATAGAGCATTCAGCAGTTAGGAGACCTGGATGCAGGTTTCACCACTGTCATTAACTAGACGTGGAACCCAGTCCAGTCTCATTAGTAAGAGTTGTAATGATTTTCAAACCAATTATTCTAGGTTTCAAAGCGTGAGACAAAGTGAAAATGAGTGATTTGTATTATTCTTGTTTGAAAAAAAAAGTGAATTCCTGAATTGTGATTCTATTTTTTTCTTTTTTTATTTAAGGAATTTTTAAAATTTTTGTGTAATTCTATTTCTATAAATATTGACTTTGAAAAATTTTTAATTCCAGTATAGTTAACATACACATATTATTTATATGATATACATATATTATTTATATGATATACATATATTAGTTTCAGATGTTTATATTATTTATATGATATATTATATTAGTTTATATGATATACATATATTATTTATATAATATTTATTTATATGATATACATATATTTTTTATTATTTATATTATTTATATGATATACATATATTAGTTTCAGGTGTACAATATTGTGATTCAACAATTCCATAGATCACGGTGCTCCTCAGAACAAGCTTCCTCCTTAATCCCCATCACCTGTTTCACCCTACCACCTCCCACCTCCCCTCTGATAACCAGCAGTTTATTCTCTATAGTTAAGAGGTTCTTACAGGACACCTGGATGACTCAGTTGGTTAAATCTCTGCCTTCAGCTCAGGTCTTAATTCAGGGTCCTGGGGTCGAGTGAGTCCTGCACTGGGCTTCCGGATCAGTGAGGACTCTGCTTCTTCTTTTCCCTAACCCTCTGCCCACACTCCCCTTTCTGTTTGCTCTCTCTGTCTTTCTCCCTCTCTCAAATGAATAAATAAATAATCTTAAAAAAAAAAAAAGAGGCTCTTTCTTGGTTTGCCTCTCTATTTCATTTCCTTTGCTCCATTGTTTTGTTTCTTAAATTCCACATATGAGTGAAATCATATGGTAATTATTTTTCTCTGCCTGACTGATTTTGTTTAGCACTGTACTCTCTAGATCCATTAGAGTTGTTGCAGTGTTGCAACATGTTGTTGCAAATGGCAAGGTTTATATATATAATATATATAATATATTATATGATATATATAATATTCATATTATATATATATATATATATATATATATATATATATATATAAACATATCTTTATCCATTCATCTGTCAATGGACATGGGATGTTTCCATAACTTGGCTATTACAAATAATGCTGCAATAAACATGTAGGTGTGCGTATCCTTTGGAATTAGTGTTTTTATATTTTTTGGTTAAATACCCAGTAGCATGATTACTGGATTGTAGGGCAGTTCCATTTTTTTGGAGTGGTATTGTTCCATTTTCTAATTTTTTGAGAAATCTCCATATTGTTTTCCACAGTGGCTGCACCATTTTACATTCCTACCAACAGTACACAAGGGTTCCTTTTTCTCTACATCCTCACTAACATTTGCTGTTTCTTGTGTTTTTTATTTTAGCCAGTGTGAGAGGTGTGAGAGATTTTGATTTTGCAAAAGAGATTTTGTTTTGCATTTCACTGATGATCAATGATATTGCACAACTTCTTATGTGTCTGCTGGCCATCTGCATGTTTTTTTCAAAGAAATGTCTGTTCATATCTTCTGCCCGTTGTTTTTTTTTTTTAAATTTTTTTTATTGTAGTATATGCTAATGCATTTTATTTTATTTTTTTAATTTTTAAAATTTATTTTCAGTGTAACAGTATTCATTGTTTTTGCACCACACCCAGTGCTCCATGCAATCCGTGCCCTCTCCAACACCCACTACCAGGTTCCCCCAACCTCCCGCCCCCCACCCCTTCAAAACCCTCAGATTGTTTTTCAGAGTCCATAGTCTCTAATTGATTATTTATTTCATGGGTGTTGAGCTTGGTAAATTCTTTATGTATTTTGTACGTTAACTCTTTCTCAGATATGTCATTTGCAAATATCTTATCCCATTCAGTAGGTTATTTTTTAGTTTTGTTCATTATTTCTTTCACTGTGCAGAATCTTTTTATTTTGATGTCTTTATTTTGATGCGGTTCCAGTAGTTTATTTTTGCTTTTGTTTTCCTTGCCTTGGGAGATATATCTAAAAAAATGCTGCTAGGGCCCACGTCAGAGATACTACTGCCTATGCTCTCTTCTAGAATTTTTTTTGGTTTCAGGTCTCACGTTTAGGTCTTTAATCCATTTTGAGTTTATTTTTGTGTATAGTTAAGAAAGTAATTTAGTTTCATTCTTCTGCATGTAGTTGACCAGTTTTCCCAACACTATTTGTTGAAGAGGTTGCCTTTTTCTCATTGCATATTCTTTCCTGCTTTTTTGAAGATTAATTGACCATGTAATTGTGGCTTTATTTCTGGGTTTCTATTCTGTCTCATTGATTTATGTATCTATTTTTGTGCCAGTATCATACTGTTTTGATTACAGTTTTGCAGTATAACTTGAAATTTTGAATTTTGATATCTCCAACTTAGTTTCTTTTTTTCAAGATTGGTTTGACTTTTGTGTGTGTGTGTGTGTGTTTCCATACAAAATTTAGGATTGTTTGTTCTAGTTCTGTGAAAAATGCTGTTGGTATTTTGATAGGGATTGCATTAAATGTGTAGATTGCTTTGGGTAGCATTCTAACACTATTTGTTCTCCCAATCCATGATCATGGAATGTCTCCTTTTCTTTGTGTCATCTTCAATTTCTTTCATCAGTGCTTTATAGTTTTTAGAATACAAGTCTTTTACCTCCTTGGTTAGGTTTTATTCCTAGGTATCTTATTGTTTTGGGTGCAATTATGAATGGGAATACTTCTTTAATTTCTCTTTCTGTTTCATTATTTGTGTATAGATATGCAATACATTTCTGTACATTGATTTTGTATCTTGTGACTTTACTGAAATTGTGTATCAGTTCCAGCAATTTTTTTGTTGGAGTCTTTGTTTTTTTCTTAATATATACTATCATGTCATCTACAAGTGTAATTCTTATTTCTTTTTTACTGACTTGGATGTCTTTTAATTCTTTTTGTTGCTTGATTGCTGAGGCTAGGACATCTAGTACTATGTTGAATAAAAGTGGTGAGAGTGGACATTCTTGTCTTTTTCCCGACCTTTTCTCCATTGAGAATGATATTCACTGTGGGTTTTCCATAGATGGCTTTTACGATATTGAGGTATGTATCCTCTATCCCTATGCTGTGAAGAGTTTTGATCAAGAAAGGATGCTGTACTTTGACAAATACTTTTTCTGCATTTATTGAGAGTACATATGGTTCTTGTTCTTTCTTTTATTAATGTATTGGATCACATTTATTGATTCATGGATTTTGAACCAATCTTGCAGCCCAGGAATAAATCCCACTGGTGAATAATCCTTTTAAGGTACTGTTGGATCCTACTTGCTAGTATTTTACCGAGAATTTTTGCATCCATGTTCATCAGGGATATTGATCTGTAATTCTCCTTTTTGATGGGGTCTTTGTCTGGTTTTGGGATCAAGGTAATGCTGGCCTCATAAAATTAGTTTGAAAGTTTTCCTACCGTTTCTATTTTTTGGACATTGTCAGGAGAATAGGTATTAACTCTTATTAAATGTTTGATAGAATTCTACTTAGAAGCCATCTTGCTCTGGGCTCTTGCTTGTTGGGAGATTTTTGATTATTGCCTTAATTTCCTTGCTGTATTTGGGTGCTCCTATGCTTGGTGTCTAAATATTTGCAATTGTTGCATCTTTTTTTTAAATTTTTTATTTTTTATATAAATATATTTTATCCCCAGGGGTACAGGTCTGTGAATCACCAGGTTTACACACTTCACAGCACTCACCAAAGCACATACCCTCCCCAATGTCCATAATCCCACCCCCTTCTCACAAACCCCCTCCCCCAGCAACCCTCAGTTTGTTTTGTGAGATTAAGAGTTACTTATGGTTTGATCCCTGCCAATCCCATCTTGTTTCATTTATTCTTCATTTATTCTTCTCCTACCCATGTTGCATCACCACTTCCTCATATCAGGGAGATC
>NC_081561.1:1040648-1114984 GCF_022355385.1 Mustela nigripes
CTGAACCTTCTTAATTTTGATGCTCATTCCCTTTGCCATATTGGGGAAATTCTCCCCAATAATTCTCTCCAGTATACCTCTGCTCCCCTCTCTCTTTCTTCTTCTTCTGGAATCCCAATTATTCTAATGTTTTTCGTCTTATGGTGTCACTTATTCTCGAATTCTCCCCTCATGGTCCAGTAGCTGTTTGTCCCTCTTTTGCTCAGTTTCTTTATTCTCTGTCATTTGGTCTTCTATATCACTAATTCTTTCTTCTGCCTCATTTATCCTTGCTGTGAGAGCCTCCATTTTTTATTGCACCTCATTAATAGCTTTTTGATTTCAATTTGGTTAGATTTTAGTTCTTTTATTTTTCCAGAAAGGGCTTTTATATCTCTTGAGACGGTTTCTCTAATATCTTCCATGCCTTTTTCGAGCCTGGCTAGAACCTTGAGAATTGTCATTCTGAACTCTAGATCTGACAATACTCCAATGTCTGTATTGATTAGGTCCCTAGCCTTCGGTACTGCCTCTTGTTCTTTTTTTTTTTTGTGTTGAATTTTTCCGTCTTGTCATTTTGTCCAGATAGGAGTATATGAAGGAGCAAGTAAAATACTAAAAGGGTTGCAACAACCCCAGGAAAATATGCTTTAACCAAATTATAAGAGATCCCAAATCGTGAGGGGGGGAGAAAGGGGATAAAAAGTGGTTCAAAAGAATAAAGAAAAAGAAAAAGAAAAAGAAAAAAAAAAGAGAAAAGAAAAAAAGAAAAGAAAAGAATTGAAAAAAAGAAAACACATAAGAAAAATATAAAAAAGAAAAATATATATATTAGATAAACTAGTTAAAAAATCTTAAAAAAGAAAAAGGTAAAAGTTAAAAAAAAATTTTACCAGAAGGCGAGAAAAAAAAAAACAAAAAATGAAAAAGAAAAATAATTAAATTAACTGCAAGACTAAAAAAAAATCACAGGGAAAAAGCCATGAGTTCCGTGCTTGGCTTTCTCCTCCTATGGAATTCTGCTGCTCTTCTTGGTATTGAAACAGCACTCCTTGGTAGGTGAACTTGGTCTCGGCTGGAATTCTTGTTGATCATGGGGGAGGGGCCTGTTATAGTGATTCTCAAGTGTCTTTGCCCCAGGCGGAACTGCACCACCCTTACCAGGGGGCCGGGCTGAGTAATCCGCTGGGGTTTGCTTTCAGTAGCTTTTGTTCCCTGAGCGCTTTTCGTAGAGTTCCGGAGGACGGGAATACAAATGGCGGCCTCCTGGTCTCTGGCCCGGAGGAGCCTAGAGCGCAGGGCCCCACTCCTCAGTGCGCCCTCAGAGAACAGCGCCCAGTTACTCCCGTCTGCCTGACCTCCGGCCGCGCTCCGAGCTCACCGAGCCTGCGACCGGTTCAAGGTAACACCGAGCTGTGAGCTTACTGTCGGCTCTGTCTCTGTAGCCGGCTTTCCCGTTCCAATACCCACAAGCTCTGTGACACTCAGACACCCCTGATCCTTCTGTGACCCTGCGGGACCTGAGGCCACGCTGACCCCGCGTGGGCTTCTCCCCGGTTTAGCCTCTGGAGCGATGTCCCTCAGCGGAACAGACTTTTAAAAGTCCTGATTTTGTGCTCCGTTGCTCAGCCGCTTGCCGGGAGCCGGCCCCTACCCCTGGGGTCTATCTTCCCGTCGCTTTGGATTCACTTCTCCGCTGGTCCTACCTTTCAGAAAGTGGTTGTTTTTCTCTTTCCAGAATTGCTGTTCTTCTCTTCGATATGCTGATGGATTTTCAGGTGTTTGCAATCTTTAGATAAGCTATCTAGCTGATCTTCGGCTAGCTGAAGTAGTCTCAGCCTGCTACTTCTCCGCCATCTTGACTCCTCCCTAAAAAGTTGTTCCAATTATTGCATCTTTTTGTTGGATTATACCTTTTATTAGTATATAGTGTCCTTTGTCTTTTTTTAGAGTCTTGTTTTAAAATCTAGTTTGTCAGATATAAGTATTATTACTCTTTCTTTTTTTTTAAAGATTTATTTATTTATTTGACAGAGAGAGACAGAGATCACAAGTAGGCAGAGACAGGCAGAGAGAAAGGGGGAAGCAGGCTCCCTGCTAAGCAGAGACCCCGATGCGGGGCTTGATCCCAGGACCCTGAGATCATGTCCTGAGCCAAAGACAGAGGCTCAACCCACTGAGCCACCCAGGCACCCCTACTGTGACTTTCTTTTGACATCCATTAGCATGATAACTATTTCTCTTTCTCTTCACTTTCAATCTGCAGGTGACTTTAGGTCTGAAATGGGTCTCTTGTAGGCAGCATATACATGGGCCTTATTTTTTTTTTTTCACTCTGTTATCCTATGTCTTTTGATTAGAGGATTTATAGTTCATTTAGATTCAAATAATTATTGATAGATATGTATTTATTGCCATTTTGTTACTGTTTTGTGGTTGTTTTTCTAGTTTTTCTCGGATACTTTCTTTTCTTGCCTTCTTTCATGGTTGCTGGTTTTCTTAAGAGATATACTTGTATTTGTTTCTCTTTATTCATTATATTATCTATTAGTGGTTTTTGATTTGTGATTACTATTAGGCTTTTTTGATATCATCTGCAATAGCAATCTGTATTATGTTGATGGTTGTTTAAGTTCAAACTCATTCTTTATTCCTCTTCCTCTCCATGTTTCAAATGTATGGTGTCATATATGACATCCTTTTATTTTGTGAATCCTTATACTGATTTTTTCAGAAGTATTTACTTTTATTGCTTTTGTATTTCCTACTCTTTATACTTTCACTTATGGTCTTTCCTTTCTACTAAAAAATCTCCTTTAGTATTTCTTAAAGGGAGGTTTTTGATCACTGCTTCAATCTCATTACTACTTATTGGTCTATTCAGGTTGTCAATTTCTTCTTATTTCAATCTTGAAAGTTTATAGGTTTCCAAGAATGTGTTCATTTCTTCTACGTAGCTTAACTTGTTGGCATATTGCTGTTGATAATAATTTCTGATGATCATTTCTATTTTCTTGGTGTTAAACATGATTTTTCCCCTTTCATTAATAATTTTATTAATTTGGGGCCTATCTCTTTTCTTTTGGATTAGTCTTGCCAGTGGTTTCTCAATCTGACTAATTCTTTCAAAGAACCAGCTTCTAGTTTTGGCGATGTGTTCTACTGTATCTCTAGTTTCTAACTCATTGATCTCTGTTCTGATCTTAATTATTTCTTTTCTCGCGCATGGGGAGAGTTTAATTTGCTGTTGACTCTACAGTTCTTTAAGGTGTAAAGAGAGTTGGTGTATTCGGGATTTTTCCGTTTTTATAAGTGATGCTTAGAAGGCTATGTATTACCCCCTTAGGACCACCTTTGCCGTATCCCATAGGTTTTGGATTGATGTGTCTTCATTCTTATTGGTTTTCATGAATTATTTAAGTTCTTCTTTGATTTCCTGGTTGATCCAAACATTCTTGAGCAGTATGGTCTTTAGCTTCCACATTTTTTTTTTTAAGATTTTATTTATTTATTTGTCAGAGATAGAGTGCGAGCGAAAGCGAGCACAGGAAGACAGAGTGGAAGGCAGAGTCAGAGGGAGAAGCAGGCTCCCCGTGGAGCAAGGAGCCCGATGTGGGACTCGATCCCAGGACGCTGGGATCATGACCTGAGCCGAAGGCAGCTGCTTAACCAACTGAGCCACCCAGGCGTCCCTAGCTTCCACATTTTTAAGAAAAGTTAAACTTTTTCTTGTGATTGAGCTCCAGTTTCAAAGTTGTGGTCTGAGAGTATGTAGGGAATAATCTCAATCTTTTGGTATCGGTTGAGCCCTGATTTGTGACCCAGCATGTAGTCTATTCTTGAATGCAAGTTGGTGCAGCCACTTTGGAAAACAGGGTGGAGATTCTTCAAAAAATTATAAATACAGTTATCCAATGACCTGACAATTGCATTACTAGGTAGTCTAGGTATTTGTCCCAAAGACACAGATTTAGTGAAAAGAAGGGCCACAGGTACCCCAATGTTCATAACAGCAGTGTCCACAATAGCCAAACTCTGGAAAGAGCTGAGATGTCCTTCAACAGATGAATGGATAAAGAAGATGTGGTCTATATATCCAATGGAATATTACTCAGCCATCAGAAATGATGAATACCCAGCTTTTGCATCAACATAGATGGGACTGGAGGAGATTATGCTGAAGTGAAATAAGTCAACAGAGAAGTCAATTATCATATGGTTTCACTTACTTGCGGAACATAAGGAATAACATGGAGGACACTAGGAGAAGAAAAGAAAAATGAAGGGGGGTCTGAGGGAGCGACAAAATATGAGAGACTCTGGACTCCAAGAAACAAACTAAGGATTTTAGAGGAGAAGGGGGTCAAGGATGGGTGAGTCTGGTGGTGGGTATTAAAGGAGGGCATGTATTGCATGGAACACTGGGTGTTATACATAAACAATGAATCTTGGAACACTACATCAAAAACTAATGAAGTATGGTGACTACATAACACAATAAAAAATAAGAAAAGGTTTCTTGTAGGTCTGGTTATTGGTCATGGAATTCTTTAGTTTTTGTTTATCTGAGAAACTTTTTATCTGTCCTTCTATCCTGAATGATAGCCTTAACAGATAGAATATTCTTATCTGCACATTTTTCCTATTTAGCACGTTGGATATATCATGCCACTTCCTTCTGGTCTGAAAAGTTTTTGCTGAAAAATCTGCTTACTGCTTTATGGGGTGTCCCTTGTATGTAATTGTCTTCTTTTCTTTTGCTGCTTTTAAAATTCTCTTTATCATGAATTTTTGTCATGTTGAGTACAATGTGGACCTCCTGTAGTTGATTTTCTTGGGAGAATTTCTGTGCCTCCTGGATCTGGATATTTGTTTCCTTCTCCAGATTAGGGAAGATTTCAGCTGTAATTTCTCAGATAAATATTCTTCCCTATTTTTCTCTCTTGTGTCCTTCTGGAACCCCTATAATGTGATTGCTATTACACTTGATGGAGTCACTGAGTTTCCTAAGTCTATTCTTACTTTGCATAATTCATTTTTCTTTTACTTGTTCAGCTTGATTACTTTCTATTATTCTATTACTTTCTATTATTATTATTCTGTCTTCTAATTCATTAATTCATGTTTCTATTCATACCAGTCGATTAATTCTATCAAATGTATTTTTAATTTTATATATTATGTTCTTCATTTCTTATGTTACCTACCTTTAGGTGGTAATTAATTAATCTCATCTGCTTTTTTTTTTCAAATCCAGTGAATATTTTTATGATAATTACTTTAAATTCTCTATCAGAGGTGTTACATATACTCTTTTCACTTAGGTCTCTTGCTATGGTTTTGTCCTGTTTGTCTTTCTGACGTATTCCTATGTCTCCTCATTTTGCCTATCTGTGTCTGTTTCTTTGTGCAAGGAAAGTCGGTTATGTCTCTGTTGAAAGTAGTAGGCAAGATGTACACCTTTAATGAGATAACACTGGTCCTCCTCTCCCTGGGTCACCAGTGAAGAGATTGGGGTCTCCTGGGGAGCTCTGTAAAGTTTGAGGGAGGGAGGTGTGCGGTTTTAACAAGGTGCACATGTCCTCCATGGGGATTCAGAGACACAGTGTTGGCAAGATTTGTGTGGGTCTTCTAGGAGAAGTGATTCACAGCACTAGGACTGAGACAGGTCTGTCTGAAGGGGTGGGGCATGGTGTAAGAAAATTAGTTAGTGCCAGTGCCATGGTAGTTCCTACAGGTGGCTCCATGTTTATGATGAGGAGTAGGGAAGGGAAATGGCACCTGTCAGCTCCTTTGTTCCTGGAGCAGTCCCTTAGCAAACACTGAAAATAGTAACTAGCCCTGTTGTAAGCCCCAGGTACCTTTCAAACTGCTGTTTCAAAGCTATATCTCCAGGGTCCATTTGCTGTGCTTTTTTAAAAGCAAGGGCTCATCTTCCTATTGTTATTTGGGCTCTCTCATAATTGAGCTCACTTATTTTTAAAGTTCCAGGCTTTAAGTCTGGTTGTAAGTACTCACAAAATTCAACCCCTCTGATTTTAAAAACTGAATGCTATGGGAATTTCTCTTCTCCTTGTAGGCTCCTCAGTGTGCTAGTCAATTCCTTCTTTCTCTCCATACCTGTGGCTCCCTCTCTTTGGTGGTCAGACCCATAGGATTTGTGTTCCTACTGAACCCTCACCCTTCCTACCCCCATTGGTGTGGCCTCTTCTCTATATTTAGTTGTGGGGTTTGTTAAGTCAGTCTTTGGGCCCTCTTCTGGGTGATTTGCTCTGATGGGTGGTTTATTTAGTTGTACCTGTGGGATGAGGTGAGTTTAGGGTCCTCCGATTCCACCAACTTCCCTTGAAGTCTTCTATGAATATTTGTAAGTAAAAGCACACCTGTATTTCACAATTAAAAAAATACATTTTTAGTGAGCATCTATTAGATACCCACTGCATTACTTAGTTTGGCCTATGCCACATATAAATAAATCCCAATGTTTCTGCACCTGCTGGTACTATTGGTGGGGAGAGGAGGCTGTGGCTTCCTCATTTGGCCCCTCCTACCTTGTGACATCACCACAATCACCTGTGAAAGGAGAAAGGGATTGCACATGGGAGATCTTATGGCCAAGTCCAGAAGTGGTGTACACCATATCCTTCTATACATGCTCTGGTTTCATGTCACATAACCCCAAACAAACTAGAGGGCTGGGCAGAAGAGCCTAGCTGTGAGCCCACAACAAGAAAGGTAAGCTGGATGGGATCTGCCATACCTGTTATGTGCCCAATTGATACCAGTTGTTGAAGGGTTTATAGACATGAACCAGATGGGATTCTTATGAAGATTCATCTAGAATCAGGAGCCCCCAATTGAAAAGAGGAGTTAGGTTCTGTCTCTTGCCATAGCTTGTTTCTGACTCTGAAGCAAATTTGCTGTAATAATTTTGAAGTTCATTGTCAGGAAGATTGCAACCCATGTTGCAATGAATTGGTAATGATTCTCTTAATTCCCTGCAAATCTTAATTGTTTTTTTCATCTTAAACCATTGTGTCCCTTACTAAGCTCATGTTTTCAACCTTAAATCGACTCTTTTCCCCTGCTCTGTTAGTACTAGGGCTGGTACTACATTTCCCACTTGTCTTGTGGCTCCTTGTTAGCTCCTAACAACAAGTGCTTAAAAGAAACTGTAATAGAGGAAGACAATGGGACTTTTTCTTTTCCATGGTTATTGTTCTTTTTGTTATCACCCCCACCAGCCCTGGGAGTGATGGCCAGTTGCATCTTTTGGCATTTCTGTTTCATTCCTAGACCAGCTTCATTGTGTCTTTCAGATGTACCAGCCCCATTCAGGCAGTATTCTCTCCTTGGTCTGAGTCCCAACTCAGCAGAGATCTTTTTGAAGTACTGAGAAATCCAGGTTCTTTTCTCTGTGTCCACAGACCAGGCTGCTCCCTGTAGGGATTACTTCTGAGTTACCAAAGCACTCAATTTTTGCCTCTTGGGTCCCAATACCTATGGAACAAAGTTCCTGTATTAAATGCCCTCTGTCAAATTCATTAGAGTGATTTCAGTTTTCCTGACTGGACCCTGACTAACAGAACAACACAACAACTAAACGTACACAGTAAATGGTGACTCTTGCATTTTATTAGGTTTTTCAAGATCATTTGAGCAACCCAGGTTGGTATTCAACCTGCAAAATGCTAATCAGTTCTAAAAACTGTTTCTAAACAAATGCATTTTCCCTTATTTCAGCATCCAAAATTGACCTATTAGAATAAGAAAACCAGAACTGATTAAGAACAATTCACTGAAATGCATATACCCATAAACTTAAGGTTAAGTACTTATTGTAGAATATATTGTCTGATGGAGGCATAATACTCCATAGTGTATATAGACCACATCTTCCTTATCTATTCATCTGTTGAAGGGCATCTTTGTTCTTTCCACAGTTTGGTGACCATGGCCATTGCTGCTATAAACGTTGGGGTAAAGATGGTCCTTCTTTTCACTACATCTGTATCTTTGGGGTAAATACCTAGTAGTGCAATTGCAGGATCATAGGGACACCGTATTTTTAATTTCTTGAGGAATCTCCACACTGTTCTCCAAAGTGGCTGCACCAACTTGCATTCCCACCAACAGTGTAAGAGGGCTCCCCTTTCTCCACATCCTCTCCAACACATGTTGTTTCCTGTCTTGCTAATTTTGGCCATTCTAACTGGTGTAAGGTGGTATCTCAATGTGGTTTTAATTTGAATCTCTCTGATGGCTAGTAATGATGAACATTTTTTCATGTGTCTGATATCCATTTGTATGTCTTCATTGGAGAAGTGTCTGTTAATATCTTCTGCCCATTTTTTGATACGATTGTCTGTTTTGTGTGTGTTGAGTTTGAGGAGTTCTTTATAGATCCTGGATCTATACAGACCTTCTGTCTGTACTGTCATTTGCAAATATCTTCTCCCATTCCATGGGTTGCCTCTTTGTTTTGCTGACTGTTTCCTTTGCTGTGCAGAAGCTTTTGATCTTGATGAAGTCCCAAAAATTTATTTTAGCTTTTGTTTCCTTTGCCTTTGGAGACCCAACTTTTTTGTAACAACATGGACGGGACTGGAAGAGATGATGCTGAGTGAAATAAGTCAAGCAGAGAGAGTCAATTATCATATGGTTTCACTTATTTGTGGAGCATAACAAATAGCATGGAGGACAAGGGGAGATGGAGAAAAGAAGGGAGTTGAGGAAAATTGGAAGGGGAGGTGAACCATGAGAGACTATGGACTCTGAAAAACAATCTGAGGGTTTTGAAGGGGCAGAGGGTGGGAGGTTGGGGGAACCAGGTGGTGGGTATTAGAGAGGGCATGGACTGCATGGAGCACTGGGTGTGGTGCAAAAACAATGAATACTGTTATGCTGAAAAGAAATAAAAAATTTAAAAAAAGAAAATATTTTCTGCATAGTTCAGAAATATCAAATATAAATTTGTCTATTCTCTCTCCTCTCTTTGGTGTGAAAACTAAAATCAGATTCAGTGTAAGTAATCTTATATTAATGGCCTTTATAAACTAATGAGATCTTAATGTAAGCACAGAAGCTTTATTTTAAAATTTGAACAGATCACAATTAATGCATTTTGCATGTTAATATTTTTACTTTGCTGATAGTATCAAAATTTGATGTGGAAATGCTTCCCCTGTCCAATCTATTTGTGTATTTGTAGTTTGTCCCAAATGCATGCTCCCTTTCCCTCAGTTCTATTGGCAGCTGCTGTGCCTTTTGTATGCTCCTCCTCTCCTCTTCCTGGGCTAAAGTGTCCCTCTTATTCTCGTGAGTATGCCACACACAGACCTGTTAGGATCCTAACCAGGCTGTACTGGGATAATCTGTTAAGGAATGTCTGTCCTAATAGACCCTGAACTTCTTTGGGTCTAGATTGGCTTCAATAATTTTTGTAAATTGTATCATGTTGCCTGGCCCCTCAGATGCTCAGTGAAGGTTTGTTGAGTGATGCACTGAAGGGTCTTTAGCCCAATTTTCTCACTTAAGTGAGGAGAGCAAGGCCTCCAGCTTAGTGCTCACAAACCAAGTAGCGGCATGTGCACATCCACAATAGAGATCTGATAGGTTCTAAGTCAGCATCACCTTCCATGCCCTGAACCTCCTGTGCCAAAGCAGCAAGGCAGGAGGCAGACAATAAGACAAAAGCATTGCAGCACCTAGTATGTGAACACGAATACACCGGGGCCTTTCTGTGCTGTGTGTTGGGTGAATGCCGATGGGTGGTGTTTATACAGCCAGAATGTGTTGGATACCCCCCCCCCCTTTCCATCAAACTGAAAAGATCCAGAGGGCTGCTTTATCTGCCTCCACCAATTATAGGATTCCCCTATCTGCAGATCCCTGATAGCCCATCAGGAGTCCATGTGATAGAAAGTGGAGAAAAAGGGGTGCCTGGGTGGCTCAGTGGGTTAAAGCCTCTGCTTTCGGCTCAGGTCATGAGCTCAGGGTCCTGGGATTGAGCCCTGCATCAGGCTCTCTGCTTAGCAGGGAGGCTGCTTCCTCCTCTCTCTGCCTGCCTCTCTGCCTGCTTATGATCTCTCTCTGTCAAATAAATAAATAAAATCTTAAAAAAAAAAGAAACTGGAGAAAAAATGCTTTTCTCTTTCTTTCCAAATAAATGACCTGTGATGCAAAGTCCAGTCCTGCCCAGCCCATTTTTAAGCCCAAGACATTTGCCTTTTCTCTGAGTCCCTCAAACCACTCCTTTTATTGCTTGAAGTTTCATTAGTAATCGAAACTGTTTTTGCAGATAGCTGCTTTGAGGGTTGCACATACTGTTTTAAGGTTGGTTGAGATTTAGACTGGCATGACATATTTTTACTAATGTTGGAATTTAATTGAAATACTTAGTTTATTGGCACTAGTTAATCCAAGTTATTTTTTCCTAGTTAGGGAACATGCCAAAAGTTTTAATTTGATCATTTTTATATGAACCAAAATAGATTTTGGCTTCAGGATGGGAGCAGGGACAAAGATTTTATTCCCTTTCAAAATTGGCCTGTTTAACTAGCAAAGTTAACAGAAATGAGAAGAAAGAAATTTCACAGGGAAAAAAAAAAGCTATGAAAATCCTGAGATATTTTCATAGAAACCTGCCTGGGGAAGGAGTCTGAAGCAGTTTGAAGCAATCTGCAACTCCCTGCATGGGATGCACTTAAGCATGTCTTTCCCTGACTGCACAACTGCCCAGCCCTTGAGTTGAAGCAGAAGTGGGAAAGTGCACTGATAAATGAGCTAACCTCAAGAGGCAGTGGAGGAGTCCCTTCTTTTTATGTCCCATGGAGAGTGTACCAAGGTTAGTGAAACCTGGCAACATCTCTTGCTCCCAGCATGTTCCAGACTGGGCAAGTGTTCTATGCCAGGGCTACCGGCTTACTAGCCCAGCTCTGCCTCCTCCGGTATGCTCCCTCGGAACTGTAGCCAGAATCATTTCTCAGTCAAAGGAATGGACTGTGCTCCATAACCAATAGGTTTTCATTCAGCATGTATTTATTGACCACATGCAAGCCCAGTTACCAGCTAGGGGCAAGAAACAGTTAACGGTGAGAAAAATAGACACAATCTCTGTCTTCAGAATATTCACTGCTTAGTTGGACATATAATACATGTACACATTAAACTTTAGATTATGATAGAAGTTAAATAGCAATCCAAGACTTTCAGATGAAAGATATCACTAGATGATAGCTGATTAGCTGCCAGATAAATGTCACAGATACACATATGACTTTTAAGGAGGGAAAGGTAAGGGACTGCCAGGGCTACTACAAGGATCCATCATGTATCAATGGCTTCTTTATACAATTCTCTTAGGTCCTGAAAGCCAATGAAAGTGCCTCAATACCAAACAATTCTGCAGAGCCAACTTGAGATTACTTCAGGGGTAGGTGGCATCAACCCATCGTCTCCATGAGCACCATCTCCATCAATGTCTTCACCTTGAACATAATTGTTGCCACCACCATCACCCTCCTCTATTAACCAACATTTATACCTGGTGTTCCTCTGTAGGCCTGTGCAAGGTGTGAGCAGATTCCTTTGATCCTGAGGTCATCCAACAAGTCCAGGGGTCCCAACTTTCTGCTGCTGCTTTCACATGTTGGCATAGGGTTTGCTGACATTGTTTCAAGAAGGGACTTGAACATTGGAAGCATTGTTGCCTGGGTTCAAATCCTGGCTCATTCTGCAAGTCATCACATGTGGTTCTTGTACTTTAGCAGTGACAAAAATATTTTGTCCTTCCCTAATTACAGGGATATGGAAGATATTAATTATTAATAAAACAAAGTTTGTGAAGGGCTTGGAAAGCACTTTATAAACGCAAAGCATACTTATCCTTGTGGATCCCGGGACTTTATAATTTTTAAAATAAGACTCAACAAAAGCTTTAATCAAAATGCCTGCTTCTAATGCTTCAAAATGCCTCTCTAATGAAAACCACTCAAAAGTGTTCAGTTTAACCAACCAAAAAAACTGCTATACTTTCCAATAAATATACCTTCATGAGTGACAGAGGGGTGGGCAGTTCTGAGCAGGTAGTCTATGTAGGTGGACAAGGGACTAGAGGGACTAGACTGCTCTGGCTGTCTGTCTGACTAGGTTTAGGTGGGAAGTTTGGAGGATACAGATAAACCACTATGTGAGATCCAGGATGGTCTTCCACTCTATGAACAGTTTGCAAAGCATAGGGTTCCTGCTTGGTGTTTAGGTACTTGGCAGGTAGCTCTATGTTCATACATAGATCTGGGGCCAATGGTAGTCTCTGGAGGGTCATGAGAATCTTGATTGTTCTCATTTTTCTCTTCATATAGTTGCTTGATGGGTAAGAAGTCTAGCAGCAAGTGTTTCTTGAAGGCCAGATTTTAAAATTTTCTGCAAAGATATTTAGAGGTGTTTATACTGAATTGTCTGAAGAGAGTATTTGGAAACCTGGCACTGTTTAAGTCTGGTATTATTTTGCTCTAATGTAGGTCCTGGCAAAGAACATGCTGATGTGATCTAGCCTCAGTCTACCTTATTTTGTTTCTAAACCAACAATTATTTTTCTTTCAACTTTATTTTTTATTTGAGTATAGTTGACCCACAATGTTACATTAGTTTCAGGTGTACATCTTTGTGATTTGACCAGTTTATACATTATGTTCTATTCACAAGTGTAGTTACTATCTGTTCTGTCACAATGTCATTGACTGTATTCCTTATGCTGTGCCTTTTATTCCCATGACTTACTTATTCCATAACTGGTGATTTTTAGTTTTCAACTCATCCCCCTTCCCATACATTCTGAGTTCCAGTTGTTTTAAGGGACTCATGTCTCAGGAATGTATGCCACTTTTCCTGCCTCTGGGTTTGCTGCAGATTCTTCCCCTCATTCCTCCCCCATCCACTGTGTGCAGGGAAATGTCTTTCTTGTCCCCTAGAAGACACTGACTGGAGACCAGTGAGTCTCACACTCACTGCATAGGGGAGAAGCAAGTATATTTTTCTCCTCTACCCCTTACCTGGAGGATCTTTAACTGTGTCTTTGTCATGGCTCCACCTCTTCTCCTGCCTTGGACAGCCTTACTCTGGTTGTAGTTCTGATTGGTCTGTATTTCTGGTTTCCAGAAATGTCACCTCCTGCCACCGCCTCCAGTTGTTCCGCTAGCCCTACAACTATAAGCAAATTCCTGTTTTTGCTAATGTTTTGATAGCTCTACCCTCTCCACTGTGGCTTCCAACATTTTCATTACTCCTGTAACCAATTTCCTACTCTACTATAATGTAAGGTTCAGGCAGGTTAGGGTTTGTATCTGTTTTCTTTGCTGCAGTATCTCTTGCATTTAGCAATTCACTACACGGGAGAGTTGTAAAGTCCTCCTGCTTGGTATTTAGGGAAACATACCTAGGCTGTTAGGTAGTTCCATGCCCACATGCCTAAGGCCAGTTACCATGTCCTTTAGGTCATGAAGAATATTGATGTGTACACTCAATAAGTATCTAAATGTTGTAGGCACTTGTAAATAAGTGGAAGTTGAAAACACCTGTGATTACATCTGTGCCCCAGCTCTTGGACATTCTCCCACACATTCCCCCAAGAACTGGATAGATATTAAGCCCCAGAAGGAGAAAAATACAGAAAGGAAAATATGGCAGATTAGGCCAATCACCAAAATGTGCAGTTGTGAGACTTTCACATTTCTTTTATCCACTTTGGGCTGCAGAAAACAGGGCTCCCACCATTAGCAGCTGTTCAGAGCTGGGCATGGGACTAGTGGTCATAAGGTGGCTAGTGTACATCTGGATAATGAGGAGACCCCAAAGAGAATTGGTAAGGTCTTTCTTCTACTGAAGATACAGCTTCTCCTCTGTCTCTCTCCTTCTCCATTTTAATTTCTTTATAATTGAATGCATCCTTTTTCTAATTTAATTTAATTTTTTTCAGTGTTCCAAAATTCATTGTTTGTGCACAACACCCAGTGCCCCATGCAATACGTGCCCTCCACAACACCCACCACCATGCTTATCCCACCCCCAATCCCCTCTCTGCCCCTCCCCTCAGTTTTTCTCTCAGAGACCACAATCTCTCATGGTTTGTTTCTCCTTCCAATTTCCCCCAACTCACTTCTCCTCTCCACCTCCCAGTGTCTTCCATGTTATTCCTTATGGTAAGTGAAACCATATGAAAATGAACCATATGAAAATTGACTCTCTCTGCTTGACTTATTTCACTCAGCATAATCTCTTCCAGTCCCATCCATGTTGATACAAAAGTTGGGTATTCTTCCTTTCTGATGGAGGCATAATACTCCATTGTATATATGGACCATATCTTCTTTATCCATTTGTCCATAAAAGGGCATCTTGGGTTCTTTTCACAGTTTGGTGACTGTGGCCATTGCTGCTATGAACATTGGGGTACAGGTGGCTCTTCTTTTCACTACATCTGTATCTTTGGGGTAAATACCCAGCAGTGCAATTGCAGGGTCAGAGGGTAGCTCTATTTTTAATTTCTTAAAGAATCTCCACACTGTTTTCCAAAGTGGCTGCACCAACTTGCATTCCTACCAACAGTATATATTAATTATAAATATATTATATACATATGTACATTAATTAATGTATATAATATAGGAGTATTTTTTTTTCTAAAAAGCTATCATTAGATCAATGATGCATTTTACACTTGATGTTATTTAGAATCAAGGGAATATTTTTTTCCTGTCACCTTTAAAGCAGATGGTCAATGCCTTGAGAAGATAGCCGTAGTCTCACCTGGGCTTTCTCTGATGTCCTCTCCCATGAAGACGAACACTGAGCAGTCAGAGTCAACACACCTTATTGTATTAGGCTATGGAACATCTGGAAAAATAGTCTTGCTGTGTTCACAGGAAGCAAAGTCACATACCTCTAGAAGGTACAGTAGAGTCCTAGGGCAGGATCTTTTAGATCTCTTTCATGGCAAGGTGTGTTAGGGGTCAGTCTTAGCTGGGGTTTTTATGTTTGGATCTTGAGAATCTTATCACAGCTATGCATGTGTGAGTGTGATTTCATGGGTGTCACCAACATTAATCTTTCTTTTTTCCCCTTAGGGATTCTGGAAAGACAGTGTTATTCACTTTAGAGATATTAGACTACAGCTACAGAAATAGAGGAATGACTTTAAACAATGACAGATGATTGAAACTCCTTTGTATTATGCAGGAAGCCAGATGGATGAATTAACTTAATATTATTGTGGGATGGAAAGTAGAAAGTGGATCTGTGCAGGCATTTACAGAGCAGGGATAATAGTTTTTTCCAGGCTCTGTCTTTAAATGTCATCACCTTAGTTCAACATATCTGAATTCCAGTGTCATTAATGATCCTTAAGGTCCTTTTGGTAAATGGAATTCAGAAAGTATTTACTGTGTAACTTCTATCACCAGGTACTCTCCCAGGGGCTGGGGTACATCTGGAAAAAAAGAGGGGACCCCTGACTTAATGGGTTTACCTTTTAGGATTGGAGGAGTGGGGAGAGAGAGAATAAACTATATCTGTAACAAATACATAAATTATATATTAATATTAGATCCTTGATTAGGTCTAAACTCTTCCTATAAAAGGCCAACTGGTAAATATTTTAGACTTCATGGGCCTTGCAGTCTGTGCAACTCTGCCTTGTGGCAGAAGCAGCTATAGATGACACATAAACAAATGGGATGGCTGTGTTGTCCCAGTTGCAGTTTGCCAACATCCATGTTTGAAGAAAGTGTGGTTAGAAATCTAAATGTGGTGACAGACTTAACATTTTTTTCCCTCCTTAAATCTTTGCAGACCAATAATTTTGTAAAATACAATAAAGTGAGTTACTAGAAAATAAGATGAAAGGAAGACATACAAAATATAAGCCCACTGTTTTCTCATTGGTTTCAACAGGCAGGAACTGCTCGGTTAAATTACTACATAAATCAGGTCCCTGCTCCTTCCTCCTGACTCCTTGTATTCTCTCCCATGTTTGTCTTTTTGTTTCTCCTTCATTCTTCCCTTTGGTCTTCCCCTTCCTTTCTCTTAACCTTTAATATATAGATGTATATTTAATATATGTCATAGTTAGTATGTGTTTTCTTTTATTTTTTAAATTTTTAAATTTTTTATTTTTTATAAACATATAATATATTTTTATCCCCAGGGGTACAGGTCTGTGAATCGCCCAGTTTACACACTTCACAGCACTCACCAAAGCACATACCCTCCCCTATGTCCATAATCCCACCCCCTTCTCCCAAACCCCCTCCCCCCGGCAACCCTCAGTTTGTTTTGTGAGATTAAGAGTCACTTATGGTTTGTCTCCCTCCCAATCCCATCTTGTTTCATTGATTCTTCTCCTACCCCTTTAAGCCCCCATGTTGCATCACCACTTCCTCCTATCAGGGAGATCCTATGACAGTTGTCTTTCTCCGCTTGATTTATTTCGCTAAGCATGATACTCTCTATTATGTGTTTTAATGTTAATGTGGATAATATGTGGATTTAAAATATATGTATGTGTGAATACCTATGTTTCCTAACTCTATCTATGCTGGAAGAGTCTGGAAACAATGGTATTCTGGAAACAATAAGCACATCTAGTATCCAGAGTGTGAATTCTAAATGCTACACTCTTCTTTTTGGAGAAATGTCTGATTCCAGGTTTGGGTAGACAAAATGGAAAATAAGCCTGGAGCATTTATTTTGTGCCACAAAATAGAGAAGCAATAAGTGATGTGGACATATAGAGTTGGACATAAGAGTCCATTCAAAGGCACTCCCACTGGCCAAATGGAACATTTAAGCATCAAAATAAATAATGATAGTTTGTAACTCTTTGGGTAAAGTGAGAATTCACGAATTTATAGTGATATAAATAAATAAATGGGAGAGGAAAATAAAGGTCTAAACTTCTAGTAGAAGTCTCAAAGTTTCTCCCCACAGAATACCTATTAATTATTTATCAATTAATGAATATAAGAAACATAACTTTACATTGGAGAAATCTGGCAGATCCCATCCTAACTAGTGATAAAATTAACATCACTAGTAATAGAACAAACCAAGGTTTAGTGCCCCCAGACATGGTATACAGAGAAGAACAGAGCACCACTTCCATGGGATTCTGTGCCAAATGTATGAAAACAAGGAAACGTCAGACAAACCCAAATCAAGGAACATTTTACAAAGATCTGTACTTTTCGAAAGTCAAGATCATAAAATACAACAAAAGGCTGAGGAACCATTTCTTATTGGACAAGCCTAGAGATGTGAAACTATATGCAGGAAATGATCTGGATTGGGTCTTCCTTCTAAAAAAGAACATTGTTAGGGTGCCTGGGTGGGTTAAAGCCTCTGCCTTCAGCTCAGGTCATGATCCCAGGGTCCTGGCATTGAGCCCCACATCGGGCTCTCTGCTCAGCAGGGACCCTGCTTCCCTTCCTCTCTCTGCCTGTCTCTCTGACTACTTGTGATCTCCCTCTCTCTGTCAAATAAATTAAAAAATTTAATTAAAAAAAAGAACATTGTTGGTGCAATCAGGGAAATTTCAAAGGTATTGGGGACTTGATGGTACTGTTAGATCAGTGCATTTCTGGATGGTTGGACTGTGGTTTTATAGAAAAATGTAGGCAATAAATACTGTAAGCAATAAATACTGGAGCATCTTGTCTGAGACTCGTATCAGGTGATTCAGGAACACACACACATATTGGATGTTAAGGCAATGTGATAAAATGTGACAATTGGGAAGTCTGGGTGAAGAATATGTGGAAGCTCTTTGTACTCTTTTTGCAGCTTTTCTGTAGATTTGCAATTATTTCAAAATAAAAGTTAAAAATTGCCTAGAAAAGTTTTAAATGTTTGCTCTGAGTTTCTGTTCTAATTTTGCTAGGGTGGGCAGCTTATGGTTTGTGAAGAGGAATTTTGAACAACAGTGATCCAGCAACACAATTGGTCAATCTACCCGTTTCTAAAACACTGGCTCATATCTAGCAAGGAGTACCATATGCTAAGGTACTTAAGTGAGAGTAAGAACAGCATTCTCTATATAATTTAAATGCTGTAGCTGGAGAAATTCCCATTAAATACTTTTTTTAAGACAAATGGCATTAAAGTCATCACCATATGAAGAGTTGCTCCATCTAGCTCTTACCCGATCTTGTGTCACCCTTAAACACCAACTGGAGACGTTTTCTGCTGGGAGGACAAGCCAGGCCTCAGGTACTCCTGGTATAAGAAATCTTTTGGCAAAGAAGTAATGTATTGTTTGAGTTGCCGCCTCTCCTTTTGTTTCATTACCTGAAATCAATTTAAAATATTTTATGGTGGTAAATGCGTGATCGTTATTACATTCTTTAGAAGGCAGCTTTGCTTTATACAGACACCTGTCTACATGAAAGTCCGTAAATGCTTTTTAACAGGTCTTCAAGCAACTCTGGGCACACAGCTGGCTAAAGAGCCCCCGGTGGAAAGGGACAGCTGTTTGGCTGACAGAATTGGAACCAGTGCAGGACATGTGCAGAGACTGTAAACAGGAATGAATTTTCCTTAACCTTTATGAGTCAAATATTTATTTTTGGAATATTAACAAAATCAAAAGAATTACAGTGTTCTTTTAATTTTAAGTCAAACACACTGACATGCAGCTTTTAAGAAATTTTATTTAATGGATAATCTTAAATTGAAGCAGAAACGAATTCAGAATTACTGGAATTTCTTGCCCAGTATATACAGCAACATTTAAAAAAATCTTTAATGCTCTATAAAAGAGGTAACAAAGTCCCTCTTTCCATAAACTGTCCATCAGATATTGAGGATCACATTAAAAACTCCTAAGCATGCTGTGGCTCGAAAGTTCTTGGTGTGTGGTGTGTGTGTGTGCATGTGGCACTGCGTGTAATCTCCCTAGCTCACCTATCCTCCTCTCTCCTGTTCCCCCCTCATAAGCACATGCACTTGGGTAGAAGGGTAAGAGGATATAGGAGTTGCTGTCCTAAAGTAGCTAGGAGCAATACACCTGGAAAAAGAACTCTTTCTCTGGGGTGGAGATGAGGATGGAAGCAAAATGTCCTTTCCCAAACTGCAAAGAAATATTTTTGCATCTGGATTACAATTAAAGTAAGTTGGTGGGGGGGAGAAGAACAAACATATTGCTCACATTGTTTTAGAAACTATTTACCACTATCTTTTGGTTTTGTCGCAATTTGGTATTGTGGAGAATTTTGTAGGTAATCACACACAAAATGCCCAGAACCAGCTACATAATTTGCAGGCCCAGAGCAAAATGAAGGGTCCCTGTTCAAAGGATTAAAAATTTCAAACAGGTACATAAACAATGAACCTTGGAACACTGAAAAAATAAAATAAAATTTAAAAACATTTCAAATAAGGATATCACCATTAACACAAGCCTGGGGCACCTGCTGCTGCCCAGGTCTCACAACCCTGAAGCTATATTCTAAACACCTAATTATTCTAACAGTAAACCTCAAATTCAAAGAGTAAATTAAAAAGCTCTATGTTTCCAGAGTAAATAATGGTCAATGACTGAGTCACCTACTGACTAAAAATTTTAATTTCTGCCTGTAGCCAAGTTCAAGTAAAAGTTAATATTTTTAAACTAGTAGTTGGAAGTAAGACTTCACAGTTTGAATCAAAGGATTATGTGGTAAGAAGTTTTCAGAATCTTAATAAGTTTCACAGCTTGTCAAATATAAACCTCTCTCCTCCTTTATAAAGTAGAATTATGGTCTTTCAAAATTTCAGAGCTGGTAGGGTCCTTAAAAACCATCTAAGGTCCAACATCCTATCATGCAGCTTTAGATAATCAGACCCATTAAATAAAGTGACCAGGAATTTAAATATGCCACTTGTGACCAGTTGTGCCACTTGGATCTTTTCACTGCATTAAATTTGTATACATATTTTTCTGTCATGAGATGAGTACAAATTTCATAGGAAAAAATAAATCTGTTGAATGGTTGAGAAATTAAGTTGACAGGTGCCCTGACGGGATGTATAAATCAAATAAGTCAGGAAGCATTAATGAATGTTGAGTCCCTAGCTTTTCCAGGCTCTATTTCCCCATGGTAGGTTGTATATGGTAAAGAGAAGTAAGTATTGATGAGCATGTGGAACAATAGAAGTCACACATTGCCGGTGGGAAGCATAAATAATTTTCCAGAGACTAGTTACAACTTGGCACTTTGGCAATTACATTTGTGAATATTTACCCCAATAAAATTGTGTCTATGCACTCCAGGAGACATTTTTAATATGGTCATAATAATATTCATAAAAATCCCAAACTGGAAATAACAGTGCAAGTATGTGTAAAGAATCTGTAGATGAATTTGATTCACACCCTTGAATGCCATACAGCAGTGAAAAAGAATGAATTATAGCTATATACATTGATGTAGATGGGTTTCAGGAACACACTGGGTAAAAAAAGAAGTTATAAAAAATGCAAACATCATGATATCATCTGTATAAAATATCTGTGAAATTAAACAATATTGCTATGGATACATATGTATAAAGAATATCATGGAAATGATAAACATAAAATCCATGATTGGTTATTTGAGAAGGAGACAGAAGGCATGAGAGGTGGTAGAGGGGGCACTCAAGAACAGCTAGAGGAGTGGTAAGGTTCTATGTCTTAAGATTCTGGATGTATTAGATGTTGGATGTATTAGATGTTGGTTAATTGAACTTAAAAAAATAAAGTTGCATTCTTTTTAATTTTTTTTTAAGACTTTATTTATTTCTTTGACAGACAGAGATCGCAAGTAGGCAGAGAGGCAGGCAGAGAGAGAGGAGGAAGCAGGCTCCCTTCAGAGCAGAGAGCCCGATGCGGGACTCGATCCCAGGACCCTGGGATCATGACCTGAGCCAAAGACAAAGGCTTTAACCCACTGAGTTACCCAGGCGCCCCTAAAGTTGCATTCTAATAAAAAGATTTTGGTATTATAATTATTCGTTATTAAGCTGCTGGTTGGATTATTCTTCATGCTTTATGATTTATCTGTCATATTGTTTGTATCCACCTATTTATCTGTCCATCCATCATCTATTTAATCATATATTTTTTCCCCCAATGATATACATTTCATGAAAAGTATAAAAAAAAGTAAATGTGAAGGATATTGGCTCAAGATGTTGTCTACAATTTTATTTTGAGCCATCTCTCCCAACAATTTATATATGTGCTTTTCAGGATATATTTAATAATTATAAATAAGAAATGCACCATAAAAACATAATATTAATATTCTTATCATCTTGGTAGTTTATCCCTTACCCAATATAACTGTATTGTTTAGAAATTTTGTTTGGCTGTATTTAACTGAAAATTCTACAAGTGGTTGATAGAAGGTAGATATTTATGTTTATCTCATCTAACAAGAAGGTAGCAATTGATTACGCTGTGGACTCAAGCTCATTCTAAATGTCTATTCTGCCACCCATAGGATGTGAGCTTTTTTGTCATACTCATAATACTGTTGCTGGCACTCAAGCCATCACATCCATGTTCCTGGCTCAAAGAGCAATAGAGACAAGCTAGTCAAATTCGTTCACTTTTTTAAAAAGTGAACTTTTAAACTTTTAAAGAATTTTCCCAGAATTTCACACAGGGACTTTTGCTTACACTTCATTGGCCAGAACTATGCCTATGGCTACAATGAACTGCAAAGGAGGCTGGGAAATGAGGTTGAGTAGACAGTTGCCTACTTACTAATAAGACCTCAGTTAGTAAGAAAAAATAATGGATAATGGGCAGGCAATTAGCAGCCTCTGCCAAGGCTAATTAATTGTTTCTGAGTAAGAAAACTGAAATACAGTTACAATTCTAAAATTGTAAAAAAATATTTAAGCTCTTATTGATAAATACAGTGTGGCATCATTATGGCAGTACTTGATTCTGCTCAACAAATATGGTGGGAAAATTATTTGTTTTGCTTTAAGCCTCTGACATTTGTTTTTATTTTAATTTCTTTGTTATCAGAGCATTTATTTGACTACATTTAATTTGGCTTATTTTTGCATATATTTGAGTCAAATTAATTTGATTATATTTGTCAACTTATATATTAGCGATACATTAAACTCTTATTTATGCAGAATCAACATGATCTGGTGATCATGAAAGGTGAAATGCTCATTCAAGATATATGATATTTTTATCATTTCTCATTTTTCCACTTAGTATGTATATTTTACTGCACTCTATTTTTAAAAACTCATTAACTTATATATAATTAGTGCACAGTTTTAGTAAACAGAACAATTCTTCAACTAGAATAAATTATAGAATCCTTTTTAGCACTGTACTCATCTTTTATAATGTTTTTTGATATGAGAAATACCATTTATTTCTTTCAATTGCTGGAGCCACTAAAGCTCTCCCTCTTTCAGATATATTTGAAAATATTAAAGAAAATATTCAGAAAGCAAATTATTTTTCCCTTCTGTGGAATAAAAACCTGACTTTTTGTATCAGGAAGAAAAAAAAATTTCTTTAATCCTTTGGATTATTTCACAAAATTTGTTGATGTAAAGTTCTGTGAACATGGCTGAGAATTCAACTGCAAGATAAACAAAGATCTAACACATACCCCCCACCGCTGAAAATGAATTATTTCAGACAGGAGTAGACCAATGCCCGTCACAATGACATCAGCTTATTGTAACCTCTCCACAATGTAGACAAAATAACTGATCGGTCTCTCAGATCTGCCCAAGGCAAAGCCATGAGTCACCCCTCCCTGTGCCCCTGTGACTTCCTTTGAGACACCACACAAGGGGACTGCCTTTGAATAGCATCTTTCAAACAGATTGCCATGCCCCCCAAATGCAGGTTAATAATGGATGCTAACCCTGGTATGCAATAAGCAAATGGATACAAAAACACCTGCAGAGAGATCCCCATCGTGTCCACGCCAAGCACCTCATCCTGCTTCACGATTCTACCCAAACACTGGCTTAAGGCAGGATGCAAGGGCCCAAGGCATCACACAGGGCTCCCTAGCAGCCCACATCAGTGGTGAAAATAATTGTGACCATGACCGTATTTATATCATCCTCATCTTATTAAATTCATTTATTCGAGTTTGCTATTCATTAAATACTCTCACAGAGTTCTGACAACTGAGGATCAAGTTACGTTTTCCTTACAATTTAAATGTCTCTTTAAGAAGCCAGAAACAAATATAAAAACAAAACAAAACAACAAAACAACCTTCTCCCCTTCCAACATACACACATATATTGATGTTTGGGGCAGCCAAAGATGTCTCCTTGAGTTAACCAATTTTTGAAATACTCAATTAACAATAAAATCCTTACTGTTTACATAATGCTTTCTACCATAACAATCTGTTTCACACAGCTCTCACACCTCTGAAAGACAAACAGGGCAGTGGTTTTGACCATTTCCGCTGTGCACTCATTACTTCCATAGATTTGGACAGATAACTCTGCAAATGGGAAATAATATTGACCCTTCTTCTTTACTTTATCATGTTGTGTGGAACAATATTGGAATAAGAAAAAAGAAAGTCTCAAATAAATTTTGATATTAGCACAATAGGTAATACCAACACTTACAGCATGTAAGCTTCCTCCTTTTTGTGGGCGATTTTTGTGGAGCAGATTTAGAGGTGATGTGACTTCCACATCATCACTTAAGTAGGGCTGGAGTCCAGACATTCAACAAGTAATCTGACCTCTAGTTCCCACAGTCAATAAAATGCCAATAAAAGCAGCATCCTTGGTTACCTCTACTCAAGGTCCTTGTGTTACAGCTTTATGGAAAACAAGGATGGTGTTTTGTTTTCCTCTTTTTGGCCATAAAGACCCTAAAGGTCCTTATTTCCTAAAGAAAAATGCCATGTACACAGCTATTGCTGTTTATCAAGTAGTTTCTATGCACTGGACAGTGTTCTTGACACTTTATGGAAGTTAACTTAAGTATTATGACTATCCTGAGGTTTATATTATTATACTCATTTTAGGATGGAGAATATACAGGGTCACACAGCTAAATGGTGCAACTGGGATTTGGACCAGGGTCAGCTTGGCTTTTCCTTTAGAAGAGATAAACTTCTTCCTCTGATTGAGGACAGGTGCTCATGGAAGGGGATTCATATATTTTGTCCAAAAATGTCACTGGTCATCCCCATTTTGCATACACTTCTTTGCCCTGGGATCCTGGCCAAACACTTCCATGGATCATTGTCCTTTATGTTGAAAGGTTATGAATGCCCAGAGTAGCCCCAAAGGAGAAAATAAGTAATCCAACATGAAGAGCCCTGGAAAAGCCACACACTCTTTGGTCCCCGAACACTGAGCACTTCTTTTGGTTCTGTTCCCAGTAGCGCTAAGGTGGGTGGGCCAGGTGCTAGATGTTTTAGAAAACTCACAGCACATTCTAGGTGCTCTCTATCTAGCATGTATTACTTTGCTAATCAGAAAATTAAAGCAAAGAAAATATTTTGAAAGAACAGAAGGTCCCACAAGGGAGATCCTCCTCCCTTAGAGTTGAATTGCATAACAGCCAGGAGAATAGATGACTGCCCACCTGCAGGGTCCTACACAGCGTCCAGCAGGATCTGAGTGCTTCTTCCCTCTGGATTAAAAGAACTTCTTCCCTCTTTTGCTCAAAGTGGAGAATCTTTGAGATTTACTTAAGAAGGCTTCTATATAAAAGGTATTTATCCCTGGTATGTGCTGGAATTTCAACCTGCCTAAGACAGAAATGAACTCTTGGTATCTCTATGGGAAACTTCCAGCAGTGGACTTAGGTAGTAGCTGAAAAGAGTTATACTGTGATTCTTACACAGGAGCTCAGACAGGCAAGCCTTCACTGTATGAGAGAGAGAGGGAGAAAGATCTGATATTTAAAATGAAATTTCCCAAAGGATTGGGGTGTATCTGTCTGTCCAGTCCTTCAGGCACTTGGAAAGTGAGTAGCACATGATAGGTGGTAGGTGCTCAAAACATATTTGTTAATTAAAGAATGAATGACAACAGTGTGTTTTGATGCATCCCAAAAGAAGGGAGACTCAGTTAACAAAAATTGTGATTTCTCATGAAATAGCAGAATATCCTTACTGCTCTGAATGCTGGAATTTTAAAGAGGGGGGAAAGTGGGATCTAAGATGCTCAGCTCCTTGATCTAGTGGTGCTAGGAGACAAGACACACTGTGTCGCTGCCAGACACGGTGTTCACATATCATATCTGTTCTATTTACTTCAAGTGTCCAAGTGTCAGTCAAAGAACATTGTTCCATGGGGACTCCTGGTCTGGGTAATTTCTGCTCCAAAATGCTGTTGTCTTACTTTATCCATACAGCTCTTTTCTTTCCATAACCTAATTGCAGTAATACTTAACCCTGGGCATTAGGCACAGATTTCCTCTTTACTACCAGTAGCTTGGAAAAATAAGCTCAATTTCTGTTGTAGTTTTTTGAGAATTAGCAGGGTGGACCTGGAAGCTTTCGTCTCTGCCTAAGTTGATTGAAAAACCAAAAGCAGATCATCTGCCAGGCCACAAGAGGACAGCAGTGGTTTGAGATCCCAATTGCTGCTACCTACTCTGGAACAGGATTACTGTGTTACCCTCGTGATTGAAAGACTGGTTTTGTCATTTTTTTTCAGGATTCTAATATGAAGAGATGCTTATTTGTTAAAATGAGCAGGAAAAATCTCAGTATGATTTCAGTGTTGCCAAGCAAAAAGTATGCTGCGTTTTCTGTTCTTATAGAATATAAGTGTTAATCTCTATTATCACAGTCTCTCTGAGAAAATATGTGAAATGAGGTACTTAAAAGGCATACCAGAAGTCATTCCTATAGTGTCTTCTGGTCTACCATGATCTGAAGCTAACACTTTTAACAGAATATGCTCACTATCACAGAATTATTTCCATGTCTAATATTATAATTTCTCATTTATGCAGTGATCCAACAAAATTTCATAAGTGTTACAAATTTTTTCACTAAATAAACATTTCACTCAAAGAGCATTTATTGGTATATACCAGGAATGCAAACATGTACATGCCACAGTTCTGGGTTGGAGCTGTTCTTAGGGTGATGTAGTCAAGAGACAGACATTTAAACTAAAATTAAAAGCTGACATGAGAAGTGTCATGCAAAGGTCTGGGGGTGGGAAAGAATTACTGCCTGTGAGGACTGGGATGGCGGTCCAGTGCAGAAGAATCTGCAGGGACTAAGATGGTTAACAGATGAATAGGTCCTTTGGGAAAAAGTATTTAATGCCTTATCCTCACCTCAAAAACCTGCCCACCATCAATAACAACTAATACTTAGTGAGATTTTATCAAGGGCCAGGTATTGTGCTAACTGCCCTCCATGGATGATGATTATTAACATCGTAAATTTGGGAGGGAGGAATTAGGACCATACTGCTTCTCAGCTGGAACAGCAGAGGTTTGGAAAAGTAAATTAAACTGCCCAAAGTATCATGACTAGTGAGAGGGTATGCTGAGGTCTGGAGAGTTAAGAACGCAGAGTTAACTGTTATTCTCTACCATCTTCCATTTCTGTTGCTGGGCTCCCGCTCTGGACTCCCTGATCCTTGTAATTACCTCTGGCCATCTTCCAGGCCTGGGGGGTCACTCCATATGGGCTTTTCCCAAGTGAAACAGCAGGAGCTTCCTGCTGATTCACTGAACTAAACAGACAATCCTTTCTGCAGTGATGAATGCTGGCACCCTGGATTTGGGGAGCTTGAACTAGCTGTTCATCCATGGCTGGTGATTTCTTTGGTCTTACCTGCCATAGCAGTTTTTGTCACAGTGATTCTAAGCTGAGGCAAAGATGATGTGTCATCCATTGTAACATTTCTTTTGCTAGGCACAGGGCTTGACACATTCCTAAAAATTCAATCCATTCAAAAGAAATGGGTGAATATAAGAACACAAATTCTGCTCATTTAGGAGCAAAAATTTCTGGCCCTACTTATAACCCCCCAAATATCTCTCTGAGGGTAACTCTTGGCAGTTGAGCAATCTCTAATCTCTTAATTGCCATTCTACAGATTGAACATTTTAGGTTTACATCATTTAAAGCTTTTTGGTTACCCATCTTTTATACATCCATGACAATGTTGCATATTTCTTGGGCAGCATTTGTTCTTTATTCTTTATGTTTCGTTATCTCTCTGAACAGGTTTTTAATTAAATTCAACAAAACCAAATTTATAAGATGTGGGTACTGTTTTATTGAAGGCTCTTTGAAACCATTCTTCTTCATGTTCACTCTTGTATTAAAACAAAAACAAAAACAAAAACACAAAAACCATTCTATGTTCAAATGCTCAGTATTTAAAAATGTCCAGTAGTCTCTGAATACAAGTGAGTAGAAAGAGAACACGTCTGGACACCTTCAGAACAGCACTACCTCATGTTCATGCAACACATCTGAGACATCTGTGTATTTAATGTCTTTTTAATATTTACTTTCCATCCATGCAATATACTAAAATGTACTGCAGTTAAACACACGTCCTTAGTTCCAAGACATCTGGAAGAGGTTTTGATGGTGCCAAAGCTCTTACTGTTGGATTATGTCATTTTATCCTGACAGAAAAGAAATTCTATGAAGCAAGAAGGTTGGGGAGTGGCCCAGATAGTTTGGGCTCTAATGTCCACACAATGCTCTTGTACAATCAACTTGACCTCACAGGATTTTTCTCTGTGAGCGCCCCCTCAAGGAGATAACAACACAACTAGGTGAATGAGTGACAATTAAGTTACGAGAAATCTCTGATTTAATGTAACTTGCCCTCCTCACTCCCTTACCCCTATCCCATCCACATCCCTCCTGTGTCCATTTGTTCTACCACCTGAACTCCCTGAATCTGACCAGGTTTGAGTACCTCAGACCAAGCTGTCACTTTTCTAGATTAAGGTTGCAGTTGGGATAATATCACAGAGTTTTAGAGGTATGAATAATTTGTGAAACAAAGACATTCTTAAACCCCCTAGGAAAATTTCTTTTTTGCCTGGCTTTTTCTGTGGTATAAAGATGAACACTTCTAGTAGGAAGCATGTCAGGTTACTCTGTATTAGTGAGTAAAAATTTATCACTTCTGGTACTTTTTCTCTTTTCCCTTCAAATTACTCAGGAAAAAAAAAAAAAAAGTTGCCTCTAAGGTATTATGGAGAAAGAACCAGATCACAGTTAAGAACCTGTGTTCTTTATCTACCTCTAAGCTGTGTATATTGTATAATCTCCTGTCACTCACTTAAACAGCCAGAACCATAGTGTCTACACTGTTCAGTGCACTTAAACAGCCAGAACCATAGTGTCTACACTGTTTAGTGTGTGCCTTGTCTACCTTTTGGTCCCTGTGAGGATGAGGTAGGAAATGCTTATTTTAACTACGTAGTCCTTTGGAACTATTCTTTCTGAAAATGAAGATCTGCTCCCCTCACCAGTGGTCTTCATTCCCAGGCTTGCATAGTTTATAAATATTTTCCAAGAGCCTAGAATGCGCCTGGAATTCACTCTGCCCATCATTGCCAAGAATCAATTCCTGTGTTCTGTCCTCTCCAGTTCTTTTCTTTGGCAAATACTTTGGTGTCTACCTTGTGTCAAAAGCTCTGGCAGCCACAAGGGTATCAAGGATGACTGCAACACAGCCCCTGTCAATAGGGACAACAGACAATTGCTGATATCATGATCACTGGGATTCAATGATAAAATGTGTCACAGGGGCACTTACCACAGACTAGTGAGACCAACATGGGGGCTTCAGAGGCTGAGCAAGGGTAATCAGTTCAGGACCTGATGCTTAAAGATGAGTAGAATATCTAAGTAAAATGAGGGGAAGATGCATTCAGGTAGAGGGAGAGCATGATTAAAGATAGGCCTGAAAATGAGGGAGCCCAGTGGAAAAGTCTGAGGACCTAGGCCTAAACCTTGAGGAATGCCAACATTTAATGGCCACATGAAAGGTATGGGGTTTGCAAAAGAAACAGAGGAAAACCAGGTGTGGGCAGCAGCAGGCTGTGGTGGGGTGGGGCAGAAAAAATATAAGAATAACTGGATTTATGGTATGTCAGAAGTGAGAGAGAGAGTTTAATGAAGGACGTTTCTAACAGCATGGAAAGGTTAAGACAATGAGGACTCAGCTTTTTGGCTTTAAGTTATTCATACCTGAGTGGACTCCTTTAATCAGAATGCTTTCCTTTCAACTTTCAACAGAGGTTACAATTTAAAGGTAAGAATCTTAAAGAAGATTAGGGCAAAATATCTTGTAATATGGTAAATTATGAGAAATGATATGCTTTTGTAAGTTTTTTAGGTGGGCTTGGAGAGCTAGGAGACAGACTCAGGAAAGTGAAGTGGTAGACACACAATCAAATTTACCAACCTCATAATAAGAATGTAGGGCTGCCCCTTCTCAAGGCTCTATAGGTCTGTGGGTATATACCTAGATTAATCATGGGCCTGATGCTACAAGTTAAAAATAAGTGAATTATGTAGTTTTAAAAGTTTCTTAGTCATGAAATTTTACACTGTCTTTTAAACCTTAAGGCTAAACAAAATTAACTGTCTGCCCAATTTCTAATTAAATACTTCACTTGTTACTCACTTTACGCAGGCTATATTTTACATTGTTTCTAGACTGTGTTGCTCTGCGAGTCATTGTGGTTAAGGCAGTTGTGAGTGGAAATATCTTCTGTGGCTATATATGTACAAATTTTATTGTATGCATATTATTTTTATTATATGGCTACGATATTATTAAATTGTGCACCTGGAATGGGTAGAATTTGCATCTCTCTCTCTCTCTCTCTCTCTCTCTCGTGTGTGTGTGTGTGTGTGTGTGTGTGTGTGGCTCACCTTAATAAGTCATCTAAGACAGCACTGATCACCTCAGGAAGAGCTACCTCACTCATCAGGGGTCCTCACAAAGGGAAAATAGATACATTGTAAGTTTTTGTTTTTGTTTTTGTTTCCGTAAGAGAAATTGGAACAAATGCCAAGTTGAGTTCCTAGCTCAGACACAGGAAAAGACCCTGTTTTGGAAGAATCAGAATATTTCCTTGAATAAATTAAGAAATGCAGGTAAACCAGTTCCCTGGTGCCTGGGAAACAAGATAGTGCCTGGGAAAAAAGAAATCGGGCAAGGGGCAGGGGAGCATTCAAGTTGATATTTTAAGGATAACAAGAATAAAAGTGGAGAGTGTGTGGAGTTCCAATACTTTTTTTCTAAAAGAATTATTGATTTACTTAAAATCGGAAAACATGGACACCACTTTGTAAGTTTTTTTTCTTCCATTTTAAAAATTACATTTCATTTATGAAATGCCAGACTAATTCAGGCTCAAGGAAACTGTTTAGGTCCATGAGTGGATAAGATAGAAAGTGGGTTTATGGGACGCCTGGGTGGCTCAGTTGGTTGGACGACTGCCTTCGGCTCAGGTCATGATCCCGGAGTCCCGGGATCGAGTCCCGCTTCGGGCTCCCAGCTGCATGGGGAGTCTGCTTCTCCCTCTGACCTTCTCCTCGCTCATGCTCTCTCTCACTGTCTCTCTCTCAAATAAATAAATAAAATCTTTAAAAAAAAAAAAAAAAAAAAGAAAGTGGGTTTATGTTCTACCAGGGCCTTCATCAACCTGCCACATGCCTTAGTACAAGTCTCTTCTGTTTTGAATAGGATGATCATGTTGGGTTATTTTGCAAGGACAAGAATAGAAATTATCATGAGTAGAAACAATCTTTAAGCTTTTGTTAAATGGAAGAATGCTAGCAATAGTTTTCAATGATAATAAAAGAACAACAAAGGATTAAAATGCTGAAAATATAAACTAATTTTTGGATAGGAATAAACATGGAGGAACATTACTTGAACATTTCTTGTAACACATTTCTGTAACTTAATGAGCAGAGGACCATTATGGGTTATAGAATTACTTTCAGGGCCTCTGGCTGGACTTTTTAAAATGCATGACCATGAAGCAAATTTCACTATGATGAGGTTATTTAAATGTGATCAGTTGCTTTAAGGGTACAAATCCCAATGGAAATTTTCCAGGTATTTAGTAATTATTTCCAGTTCTAATTTCCCTCATAGAAGGGTCAAGGAGAAGCAGATATTTTAAGCTATTTAGGGAACCCATTAAAGATGATGAGTAGTTGGAAAAAAAAAAACAACAACAACAAATGGAGAGTTATGTTCAAGATGGAGTTATAGAAATTTTAAATACTTGCCAGCAATATTCCAGCAACATTCTATGACCCAGTATGATGTGGCATACTTAAATGAAATCCTATTAATTTTTACCTTTGCCTCTTTTTCTTATATTTAACAGCAGCTGCCTGGAATTGGCATCAGGTTAGATTCAGAGCTAGAAATAGTCACTGACAGATGTCATCTGGAACCTGGGGGTAAGAAAGGAGTTTCATAAATTCTCACTCAGTAGACATTAGATAGCAGGACCGCTGTCTTTGATAGCAGTTCATTATAAGACAGATGTCAATTACAGCTTATCTCTTCCTTTTTTATAGAATGGAGTTGCCCCACTGTATCTGTATTCTTATTAATTAGCACAAAAGGTATCAGGTGATCAAGGTCAACATTAATAGTGTAAGTCATGTTAATAGTATGTAATTTTGATATAAGAATGACACTTTGCCTCTATAGTTTCTTCCCTAAACCTCATTACCCGAGTCTGATCATGAGGAAAACATCAGACAAAACCAACTGAAGGACATTCCACAAAATACCTGACCTCAAAAATACCTCCTCAAAACTGTGAAGGTCATCAAAAACAAGGAAAGTCTGAGAGAGAGTCACAGCCAAGGGGAGCCTAAGGAGACATGACTAAAAGTAATGCAACATCTTGGATAGGATCCTGGAACAGACAAAGGACATTCAGCAAGAACTAAGGAAATCTGACTAAAGTATGGACTTAATAATAAAGTACCAATCAATATTGGTTAATTATAACAAATAAACTATACTAATGTAATATCTCTGTAGAGAATTCCCTGTACTATTTTCAGTTTTTTGGTAAGTCAAACTATTCTAAAATCAATAAAAAAAAAACTGAAATAAAAACAGATATTTGGACAACAGTGTAAGGTAACATAAATGGTAAACATTTATCATTAATTAATAGGGTTCTCTGTACCTGGCACTGTGCTAAGTATTTTACAAAAATTAATCTGTTTAATGTCAACAACAATCCTGTGAGTTAAATGTTATTACTATCTTCATTTCACAACCCAAGAAACTGAGACGCAGAACAATGCAATAATCAAGTAAGACCTCAAAGACATTGCAGGAAGGCTTAAAACCCAGGCACGTGTACTCAGTACGTTGCTCTGTTTCTCAGCATGTGATCAAGTGCTAGATGAGGTTCCTGGACAAGCAATGGTGGGTGGTTAGAAGATGAGCAGTGCTGCAGACTTGGATAATGAGTAAAACCCTCATGGAGACAGTGACGCTTGAGCTGAGCTTTAAAGTATGGTTGGAGGGAAGGGAAGCAGAAGAATTGTTCCCAACAGGAACAGAGAGAGTAAATTCATCTGACTGTAAGGGAGAAGTGTGGTCTGGTGGTTAAAAACTCAGGTCTGGCACTTTCAGTCTTGACCCAGTTACTGTTACCAGCTAGGCATGCAGTTAGAAACTGTAAAACTGGACAAAATACATGAGCAGGCAGTGCAGGGCTGTGCCTCTTAAAAGAAGGGGAACATGCAACGAGCACACTCACACCCTGACTGTCTACCTGGAGATATTTTCTGAGTTGCAGCACAGAGAGATGAGCAAGAGAATATAGCTTCCTGCTGCCCTGAGGAGGTAGAATGAGAGCTGGTAAATGGCCTGGGATACATGGGACAGGCTGAGGACGGGCCCCGAGGTCCAGGTAGAATGCGGACTGTATCAGAGCTGGAGTCTGCTTCACATAGGATGATTTCATGAGGCCACAAGCAAGTGTGAACAGCTGCTATGGGGCTAAGGGGCCGATGGGGCAACCAGGGCTGGGAGATGCAGGAGTTGGGACCCAGCGAGAGAGCAGAGACCACATTGAGCATGCAGAGCAACAGAAAAAGCCTCTGGAGCAGGGATGTCTGGGTGGCTCAGTGGGTTAAAGCCTCTGCCTTTGGCTCAGGTCATGATCCCAGGGTCGAGGGATGGAGCCTCACATTGGGCTCTCTGCTCTGCGGGGAGCCTGCTTCCTCCTCTCTCTCTGCCTGCCTCTCTGCCTATTTGTGATCTCTGTCAAATAAATAAATAAATAAATAAATAAATAAAAATAAAAATAAAAATAAAAATAAAAATTAAAAAAAGCTCTGGAGCAAGGACGGGGCTTCAGGCAAGATTAAGGACAAAACTGAATCATGCAACTCTAGGAAAGAAAAAATGAAGTCTGACAAAATCATGATAGACAACCAGAAATCTAACTAACAGCCAGAATAAAGTTTAACTAATTGCCAGAATAAAGTTATAGTAAAGGAAATAACATAATCAAGAATTCAAGAATTTTGGCTATGTATATCTGCAAAATCCACCATTAAATAAACACACATACAACTCAAGGTGAGAACTCGAAAGCAGGTACTGCAAATGTTTTCAAGGACTTAAAGCAGACAAAGGGAAATTATTTTTTTTAAAGGAAATTCTAGAACTCAAAAGTACAATATCTGAAATTTGAAAAGTCATTGACTGTCCTAATAGCACACCAGAAAGAATAGAAGAATAGGTTACTATACTTGAACACAATTAATACAAATGATCTCATCTGAGGAACAAGGTGAAAGGAAGATTAAAAAAATTAACAAGCCTCAGTGATGCTGGAGACCTACCATGTAGTATAACATATGTGGGAAGGACAAGGGACGTAAAGGGTAAAAAAGTATTTGAAGAAATAATGACTGAAATTACCCTAAATTTATTTAACAAACATCAACTTTTCTAGGTCTCAGGGGTTCTTCAAACACAAAGAAGGATAAATATGAGAAAATCCCACCTACATACATAAATAGTCAAATTCCGAAAATGTAATATAAAGAGAAAATATTGAAAGCAGCCAAAGAAAAACAAATTTCCTACACGGAAACAGTGATCCAAATGATGAATGATTTCTCACCAGCATCAATGGAGTTCAGAAAATAGTGAAACCATACCTTTAAAGTGTTAAAAGGAAAAACAAAACTGTAAACTTGGAATCAAATCCAGCAACATATATTTTAAAAAGATAATCAACATGATCAGGTTGAGTTAGTCTATGAATATAAATCCAAGTTTAATATTAAAAAAAATCTATCAACATAACTCAAGACATTAACAGAACAAAGGTGAAAACCATTTGATCACCTATGGTTAGATGGAGAGAAAAAGCATTTGATAGAATTGAAAACTTGCCCATATTACACACTTTCAGCAAACCTAGATGTAAGGTTACTTCTACTGCTCAAATAATTTACTATATATTTAAATGCTTTCTCCCTGAGATTGGAAGAAGGCAAGTATGTCCATCATCTTTATTTCTAAGGCAGAAAAAGGATATAAAAGAAATAAATATTAGAAGAACTAAAACTGCATTTTAACAGAAAATGAAATTGTGTACATAAAAGAGCATAAAGGATTTACAAAAAGCTTCTGGTGGAATACATTCATTTAGCAAACTCACAGGAAAACCAGTATATAATACTCATGTGCATTTCTATGCTCTAGCAACAAACAATAGGAAAATTAAATTCAAAAAGTAAATTTTACAAGAGCATCAAATATATAGGAAAAAATCTAAGAAAAGATGTGTACAACTGAAAAAATACAAAACACTGCTGAGAAATGAAACAGGACCTGCATAAGTGCATAATATACCACATTTGCTTTGAAAAATTCACTATTATTAAGATGTCAAATCTGCAAACTTGATATCCATGTCTAATCAAATGCCCAGCTGCTTTTTTGATACTGAAAGTAGATTCTCAAATTCATATGGAAGTGCAAAAGAACAGACCAAAACTAACACTTTTTGTAAGTGTGTATGTTGTGATGAGCACTGGATGTTATATGCAGCTAATGAATCATTGAACACTACCTTAAAAACTAATGAGGCACTGTATGTTGGCTAACTGAAAATAATAAAAAAAAAAAACCCAACCTAATATTTTTCAGTAGGAACTGAAATGGTAGATTCCTCAGGAGGCAGGGACATTGGTATGGATGATGCATGAAGAAAACTTCTAAAGCCCTGGAAACTGTGTATCCAACCTCATATGCATAAATAAAAGCATATGCTTAAATAAAACTTATAAAATAAATAAAATAAATAAAATTCACCAAGCTGTACATTTTTGAATTAATGGAACTTGAGAAATTTATATATATAAAACTCAATACAAAAAAGAAATGTAAGAATAAATAAAATATGCCACAATGAATTTTAAAGTATTTAACATTGATACATAATGACTACATTACATAACATACGTGTGATAAGAAGCTAAAACAATGCTTAAAGGTGTATTTATAATCTTCAATAATTATATCTGAAAAAATAATTAAGGAAATCAGGACAAGAACAACTCAGCAAATCCAAAAAACTGGAAAGGAAAGCAGTCATAATAATACAGGAATCATTGAAATAGAAGCAGAAAGAATAATATAAAACATTTAACAGGTGAAGAGCTGTTGTGAACAGTCTCCTGATATAAACAAACCATTAGCCGGTCAAGATGAAATAGCAAATGTCTATATGAAAATACTAGGATTAATAAGAACAAGAGAAGTACAAAAACAGCTGAAATTAAAATTATAGGTATATATATAGATCTTTAAGGATTTATTTATTTATTTTAGGAACAAAGCGAGAGTGAGCAGGGTAGAGGCAGAAGAAGAGACAGAATCTCAAGCAGAGATTGCTTCTACAGGGAGCAGGGAGCCTGACACAGGACTCAGTCTCATAACCATCAGATCATGACCTGAGCTCAAATCAAGAGTCAGATGCTTATGCAACTGAGCTACCCAGGGGCTCTGAAAATATAAGCAAATGTAAACAAATATTATGCAGGTTATTGTGATAACAAAAAAAAAAAAAAAAGAAAAGAAAAGAAAAAATTCCTAGGAAAGAAACAATAGGCACCAAAGTTTGTAAAGTGAACTAGAAAGTGGTCTTTATCAGAAGTGTAGCAAATGGTATTTAGTGGTGAAATTTTAGAACCATCTCTGTTAAAGTCAAGAATGGGACAAGGCTGTCTACAGTTGCAACTCATATGCCATATTAAATTGAAGTCCCTGTTAAAATGTGTAAGACAAGAACAAGAAACAAGAGTTATAACAACTGAAAAGAAATATAAAAGATATTGTTCCCCAAGTTCACTAAATTTGCTAAAGAACATAAGAGTGATTAATATTTAAACTTGGAAGACTTGTAACTTTCATTTGAAGAAATGGCATTTTATAAACATAGCAGGCAATAAACCTCTAGTTAGAATCAGCTCTGCAGAAATTAAATTCTGGTACTTTGAAGAAAAAGGATGTTCAAACCATTTTTTTCCCAAATAGGTAAAGAATATTTGAAACTACTTTTGTGTCTACTACTTTTGTGTCTAAATACATTTTGCACAAGAAATAATCCACATTTGTGCAAACAGAAGGCTCAAATTATAGTGTAAGATGGCCAGTTAAGACCCCCATTTTACAGATAGGGAAACAGAGAGAAGCTAACTCTTTCCTGAGGTTGTAGATCTAACATTACTACAGACCTGTCACCAGAGCCATATCTCCTCAGTCCCGGCCAGCACTCTTTCTACTATATTGTTTCCCTGTTTTTTTAAGGAGAAATTGTTAATGATTGTTAATGTCTATTCTCAAAGCAGCCATGAAACAATGTGTGTGGTTCACAGCACATGGCCTCCAGCTTACTGGCTTCCTTTTTCTATCTTTAGCAAAAGAAATGCAAAGTGGGTGAAATAGCAAATATTATATGAACTGCCATTCCATAGAAGATACAGGCAACTTATTAGGCGTGTTCTGGCCATTCCCATGCAAAGTTGCTTCTATGTCACATGGGACTGGACAAGCGGACCTTTTCAGAGTGAACATTCTTGGATCTGTGATGCCTTCCCCCACATACAAGATGCCAGGTCCCCAGAGGGAATGTACCTCACCCAGGCTTTGCCTTTTCCTGAAGAAGTTATCTACTTTCAACAGACTATAACTTCATGATTCCCCTAAGCAGCATTTACCTCTACCATGGACACCGTATTCTAATGCCAAAGTGTATTAACAATATCTTTCATCATCTATATTTGATGGTTTGCTCTCTGGGGCCTTGTTGACCCTGGAGGTCCCTGTCCCTCTCAGGGGTAGTCATGTCCTAGAGATAGCAAACCCATGAATGCACTCTTTGAGTGCAAAACAGCCAATCCAGAGCCCATACTCCCAATCATCTCCTTTGTCAGGATCTTATACTCTAGGTCACTCTGTACCTGCTCCCCTAACTCTAGGACCAGGGACTGAACAACCAAGGCTGTCCCCCTGGTTCAGGGCCTACTGAAATGATTCAAACGAGCTAATCATAAATCTGCTTACCCTGCCTTACCTGTTCCTTCCTTCAGAAGCTACAATAAAACATGTTTCCCTCTTGCTTCCTGTACCTCCTGACCAAGCCTGGTGCTTTCCCGTGCAGCCCTGCATGACATGGCATGCCCCTCCTCTTGAGATCTGTGAGTGACAAACTATCTTTTCAATGGAAATCATACCCTGATTTGTTAGCCTTATTATACCCAAATTTTCTATGAATACACTATATTTAAGAACACAGAGATGCCAACACCCAAATTAGCAAATATTTTGTCCCCATACTTATGTAGTTTATGTGCCAAACCGGGCTCCACCTGGGGCATTTTATGGCTTCCAGGCACATTTAATGGTGACCTGATCCACCCAGAGCTGCTTTCTCAGAAGGAAGGCGTTTACACATCAGCCATGTTCTGGTGCAAGGAAAAAAAAATCACTTCAAAATCTACTCTAGCTGGCGTTTTCCACCTTTAATCTCCTGGACTCTTAATTTAAATTCCTTTCTATTAATGTGAGCTGGGTGGGGGCAGAAATCCTGAACCTGAGTCATCCAGTCTCCACCCTGGACTCAGGCACCTAACATGAATATTATCTTCCCTCTCCATTACCTTGAAAATGTAGCTGCCAAGTTGTGAGCACAGCCAAGCTGTAACAGAACTAACCTAGGTTCAAATGAAACTGAAGCTGTTGTTTATTCTTTGCAACTGGACAAATGAGTGGATAAAGAGAAGGCATGGGTTACATGGAATGATCAAGTTAATGGAGACCACATGCAATGGGCCAGACAAACCTGGTCTCAAATCCTCACTCTTGCTCTTAGCTGTGTGATCTCAGGCAAATTACTTAATCTCTCTGAGCCTCAGCTTCTTTGTCTGTAAGATGAAAAGGAAAAAATAAGTAATATTTATTGAGCAGTTCCAACGTACCATTGTTTTCAATGTTCTGTATTCACTAATTTAATGATAGTTAATTGTGATGTAGGTCCTTACATGGATGAAGAAACTAGGTGAAGAGGTTAGGATGTATATCTAGGCAGCCTGTTGTGTTCAGGTGTTCAGGGCCTATCTGATGACCATGGCAGCATGTATGTAGAACAATGCCAGACCATGGTCAACATACATTGCTATCATGGACTGGTAGGGAGTGGGAGCTATTCTTATTCATAAGCAACAGCTGCTAGTGCTTTTCGGGAGCAAAGATGCTCTCGATGTTGTGGTCACACTCAATGTGCCAATTCCTCCTCTTCATAGTTTCTTTCCAGGCTTCCTACCAACCATGCAGAGGGGAAGGAGGCTGGTTCAGGTAACTGCTTCTACTATGAGCTCACTGAGAGAGAGGAGTTCAGGCCTGGCGGAATGGGGCAGGGGTTCTCACACCCTGGCCCTAGGAGAGGTCTAGAAAATGACAAGTGTTACTATCAGCCGTCACCTGTCCCAAAGCTGCTCCATTGTCCCATAGCCATGATCTCATCACAGAAGTTGTCTCAATGGTTCTCAAACTCTTCCATGCCCTCATTCAATCTTGAGTCTACCCTGGCCTATTCAGTTAGGTCTCATTTGAGAAGCTATTCTCATGAGGAGGGATGGGGCAAGGATAGCCAAATCTCAGAAGAGAGGAAGGTAGAGGAGAGTGTTTTAACATCAGTCCCATCCCCAGCCCAGGGTGAGTGGTGGTGGTATTAAGTTTCCTAAGTTGCTCAGCCCCATTCTTCCAAAGTGGTGGATAGTGTAGGGATGTGGTAACAAGTACATAAAATTAAGATTCTCTACACGCTATATTGAGTTGAGATGGTGTTGGATGTTGAAAGCATAGGAGGAAGAGATTTAATTTGACTTCAACAGTACCACCTCATCTGCACTTGGTGAGATCCATCCTAATGGTCCCTTTGAGGCTTGTGTCTGTGACTAGGCTAGATTCATGACAAAAGGTACACTTGAATTATCAAGGGCACTGGACCTTCACCCATTGCTTCAGAAGGAGGTGGTTAGATTGGCAGCGCCTGGGCACAAATACCAATGCTCTAAGCCTGTGTTTTTCTAGCTGCATGCTGTCAGCCACGGTGCCCACAGGGCCTGTTTCTCACCTTGAAAATCAAGAAACACAATTGCCACTGATTGGTATGGATTCCTTATCAGATATAACACTGGAGAGGTATGTGAGGAAATCAGATTTTTTGGAAGTTGAATCATATTTCAAATGCATTTGGTAAGCCTTCTGTTTAAAGGATGCCTTCTAGAAAATTCTCTTATAAGGCAAGGGATCATTTCACAGTGCAAGTAGGAGCTCACTCTTAAAGACAAAACTTACTGCCATCATTAGATTTTCCCAAATCTTTAAGAGTTTCCAGATGTGACTGTATATAAGCTTCTCAAAAACCACCCATGGAGTAAAAAAATAAAAACAAATAAAATAAAAAGAATTTCAAAAACAGAAAAAATTCTCATTTCTCCTTTTCTTGTTAATAGAGTAAATCATAAACTTATCTCACCTGAATGAGTAAAAGATGATGCCCTGTTACCTCTGAAATTATCCTGAATGGAATGGCAGGATACATTAAGGGAAATACATCTCTTTGTAAAGGGCAAAGCTGTGGCAGACAAAATGTTTGGAGTCAACAAATATGACTTTGATGAGCCTGACTCCCAACTCCACCCTAAATAGCAAGCTGATATTGGACAAGTTTTTGTAACCCTGTGAGCCTCAGTTTCTTCATCTGTAAAATGAAACTAGAATTTCTCTTATAGGCTTACTTTGAAGATTTTAATTAATGACCAACAAGAAGCGGCTAATTAATATTAGTTTTCCCCTCCTCCTTACTGAACATGATTTAGATGAAACACCAGAAAGGGGCACCAGGGTCATCTAAACACATCTCCGCTGCCCTGTGGTCAGGAAGGGTGTAGGCAGTCAGTACAGGATGCTCTCCCCTGCACCTCTTGCATATTTTTATTCTCTTCTTCCCTATCTTTTGCAGACCAGATTAAAGGAATATCCTACTTAGTAAATGCTTCTAAAGTATACAAAAAGAGACTGAAAGAAAAACTTCAGCTAGAAAAGGATCAAAAGTTCCTAGTGTTTCTCATTTTTCTTCCTGACGTGAACCCTGGGCTTGTTTACTCCCTGACCCTTGCATCCTGTAGCCTCTGAGATGACTTTCATTTGGAGATTTCAGTGGTCCTTTCTCATGTGCTCTCTTGCCTGAGTGCCGTTCTAAGTCTATTAGCTCCTTAACTCATTTATCCTGATAACAACCCAGGAGGTAGTCACTATTGTTTTCCCTTTCACAGATCAGGAAACTAGGTTGAGTAATATACTCAAGATCACAGAGCGAGCAAGATGCAGAGTGAGACCCTGACCACACAGCCTAGATCCAGAGTTTATGCACATTCTGCTATGTGCCTCTCCACATTAATCACTTAACTAAACTTAAAATGAGAAAACTGAAGTTGGAAAGGACTGGCTTCATGATATTGCCCTAAATAAAGTATTTCATCCACAGTTTCTCTTGAAGAAGACATGTGGCCATGAGCTTCTTTAGAAATCACTCCTTTCCTTATTTTTCTTCCTCCAGAGAAGGATTTGGAACAGAAATTCTATCACATGTGATAGAACAAATTAATATGAGAAGAGGGAAGAACCACATGGTCCTCTCAATTGATGCAGTAAAATGCTTCAAAGTATAGGGATAGAGGGAACATTCCTGAACTTCATAAAATCTATCTATGAAAGACCCACAGCAAATATCATCCTCAATGGGAAAAAGCTTGCAGTCTTCCTGTTGAGATTAGAAACATGACAAGGATGTCCACTTTCACCATTCTTGTTCAACATAGTATTAGAAGTCCTAGCAACTGCAATCAGACAACAAAGAGAAATAAAAGGTATCCACATTGGCAATGAAGAAGTCAAACTCTCTCTCTTCACAGATGACATGATTCTTTATATAGAAAACCGAAAAGACTCCACCCCCAAACTACTAGAACTCATACAGCAATTCAGTAACGTGGCAGGATACAAAGTCAATGTACAAAAATCAGTGGCTTTCTTATACACTAACAATGAAAATACAAAAAGGGAAATTAGAGAATCGATTCCATTTACTATAGCACCAAGAACCATAGATACCTGGGAATAAACTTAACTGAAGAGGTAAAGGATCTGTGTTTGAGGAACTACAGAACAGTCATGAAATAAATTGAAGAAGACACAAAAATATGAAAGACCATTCCATGCTCTTGGATCGGGAGAATAAACATTGTTAAAATGTCTATACTGCCTAGAGCAATCTGTACTTTTAATGCTATTCTGATCAAAACTCCACTGGTATTTTTCAAAGAGCTGGAGCAAATAATCCAGAAATTTGTATGGAACCAGAAGAGACCCTGAATCGCTAAGGAAATGTTGAAAAACAAAAATAAAATGGGGGGCATCACATTACCTGATTTTAAGCTTTACTACAAAGCCGTGATCACCAAGACAGCATGGTACTGGCATAAAAAGAGACACACAGACCAGTGGAACAAAGTAGAGAGCCCAGATATGGACCTTCAACACTATGGTCAAATAATCTTTGAAAAAACAGGAAAAAATATACAGTGGCAAAAAGACAGTCTCTTCAATAAATGGTGCTGGGAAAACTGGGCAGCTATATGTAGAAGAATGAAACTCGACCATTCTCTTACACTGTACACAAAGATAAACTCAAAATGTATAAAAGACCTCAACATGAGACAGGAATCCATCAGAATCCTAGAGGAGAACATAGGCAATAATCTCTTCATTATCAGCCATAACAACTTCTTTCAAGATATGTCTCCAAAGGCAAAGGAAACAAAAGCGAAAATAAACTTTTGGTACTTCATCAAAATCAAAAGCTTCTGCACAGCAAGGGAAACAGTCAAGAAAACAAAGAGGCAACCCACAGAATGGGAGAAGATATTTGCAAATGACAGTACAGACAAAAGGTTGATATCCAGGATCTACAAAGAACTCCTCAAACTCAACACACACAGAACATGCAATCATATCAAAAAATGGGCAGAAGATATGAACAGACACTTCTCCAATCAAGACATACAAATGGCTATCAGACATGAAAAAATGTTCATCATCACTAGCCATCAGGGAGATTAAAATTAAAACCACATTGAGATATCACCTTACACCAATTAGAATGACCAAAATTAGCAAGACAGGAAACAACATGTGTTGGAGGGGATGTGGAGAAAGGGGAACCCTCTTCCACTGTTGGTGGTAATGCAAGTTGGTGCAGCCTCTTTGGGGAACACTGTGGAGATTCCTCAAGAAATAAAAAATAGAGCTTCCTTATGACCCTGCAATTGCACTACTGGGTATTTACCCCAAAGATACAGAGGTAGTGAAAAGAAGAGCCATCTGTACCCCAATGTTTATAGCAGCAATGGCCATGGTCACCAAACTGTGGAAAGAACCAAGATGCCCTTCAGCAGACGAATGGATAAGGAAGATGTGGTCCATATACACTATGGAGTATTATGCCTCCATCAGAAAGGATGAATACCCAACTTTTGTAGCAACATGGACGGGACTGGAAGAGATGATGCTGAGTGAAATAAGTCAAGCAGAGAGAGTCAATTATCATATGGTTTCACTTATTTGTGGAGCATAACAAATAGCATGGAGGACAAGGGGAGTTAGAGAGGAGAAAGGAGTTTGGGGAAATAGGAAGGGGAGGTGAACCATGAGAGACTATGGCCTCTGAAAAACAATCTGAGGGGATTGAACGGGCGGAGGATGGGAGGTTGGGGGAACCAGGTGGTGGGTATTAGAGAGGCACGGATTGCATGGAGCACTGGGTGTGGTGCAAAAAACAAGGAATACTGTTATGCTGAAAATATAAATAATATATATAAATATATATATAATTAAAAAAAAAAGAAATTTTATCACTAACCCCTTGTCTTGTGACTGTGCTTATGGCTTGAGACCCTGCAACACTAATTCTGTGGGAGCAAAGTTGGGAAGGACATAATCCACACCTGGGGCTTTGTAGGGAGCCCAGGGACAGCACAGGTGGGTTTTCCAAATCACAGAGCACAGAGGGTTTTGTCAGGCAAGGCCACAGCTCAAAGTGGTCAGATGTAGTAGAATGTGGCTGCTCAGGACTCAAGGAAGCAGTCTACATGGGAACCTAGCCTGAGTGGCAGTGAGTTCCAATAAGTCTACATTCTGACCAGTAGCTGGGTACCATGAGAGAAACCATTGCGGGAGGGTCTTGTTCTTCACTCCATGGCCAGTGCAGCACAATGCCTGAAACATGCTGAGAACCAAGTAACAGGAGGTCTGGCAGGTCTTAACTGGGCTCCTAGCTCCTCTTTGGGATCCCAGACTAGACCCAAGTTCTAAAGAACAGAGGATCAAAGAAGGTACTGAGGAAGGATTCTGTGGACATTTGCAACAAACGACTATTTGGGCACAGAGGACATGGGAGGGATGAGACCAGGCCTCTTATTCTGGGGTCTAAGGTTGGTGATTCAGTCTCCAATTCTACTGAATGGTGGGGCTAAAGTTTCTGTTCATTTCTTCTTCAGAATTGGCACCAGGATCTGCAGCAAGCAAGTTCAGGGGCCTAAATTGGTGGTAATACTAGAGGACAGGGGAGAGTAAACAATGCAAAGCCTGACACTGCCAAGCCTTCTTAAGTGGGCAATTGGTTTGTAGGAAGTTGATGGAATATTCACAGTAATAATTTTTACCTATCAGCAGTAACCATAACAGATTCCAGGACTATTTTTGTGTTACATCAATCCTAAATAAGTCAATTAACTGATCATGAGCATTTGGGTAACTTCTATAATTTTAAAATATGGTTAATAAGTTTGAAATCAATTTAATAGTCTTGACTAATATTTATAAAATATGAAAAAATACACTAGGAAATATCTGTGCATGGTAAATAGCAAGATGAACTATTTTTTTCCACAAAACTTTTTCTCCAATTTATATAGAGTCATCTCTGTGTGTCTACTGTGTTGTACTCAGAATGTATTTTTGACTGTGGATTTCAGTCAAATTGTGGAAAGAACCAAGATGCTCTTCAATGGACAAATGGATAAGGAAGATGTGGTCCATATACACTATGGAGTATTATGCCTCCATCAAAAAGGATGAATACCCAATTTTTGTAGCAACATGGACGGGACTGGAAGAGATGATGCTGAGTGAAATAAGTCAAGCAGAGAGAGTCAATTATCATATGGTTTCACTTATTTGTGGAGCATAACAAATAGCATGGAAGACAAGGGGAGATGGAGAGAAGAAGGGGTTGAGGGAAATTGGAAGGGAAGGTGAACCATGAGAGACCATGGCCTCTGAAAAACAATCTGAGGGGTTTGAAGGGGCGAGGGGGGTGGGATGTTGGGGGAACCAGGTGGTGGGTATTAGAGAGGGCACGGATTGCATGGAGGACTGGGTGCAGTGCAAAAACAATGAATACTGTTACACTGAAAAAAAATAAATTAAAAAAAGAACAACAAAAAACAGGTTGATAGTCAGTTCTATAAGCATTTGCTTAGAACCTATGCTGAGTCAGGTCTGTGCAAAGGTTTAGGGCTTTAAATGCTCAGCTCTGCTCTAGGGCAAGCTTGGAGGGCAGAAGGAACTAATGGGTCCAAGTGTCCTCTCAAGGGAAAAAGGAAAGCATCACAGAGACCCAAGGAACAGAAAATATGGGCACTTCAGAATGGATAGGAGTACTGGGGCAGCCCTAGCAAAATTTTGACATTGTATATTGAACATGAAATTTACATGTTTACTAACTTCCAAACATTCTGTTTACATTTGAACTTCCTTTAAGGCATCAGATCTTATCCCATTTCCTTTGAGTGGGCTTCTAATGTGATCTCATGAATACCCAAGAGCTGGAACTGTCTGGGAATTAAATTGATGACTATGATATCACAAAGACATATTTTGGGGGCTACATTAAATTTCTATTATTAAAGAACGTGAAATATCTGAGTGGCCTTGAAGAAATTTAAACAAATATAAGGATGCAGTATTCTCTTTTGCCATTTTACATTTGCAGTGGTGTTGAGAGTCTTTCCCTGAGTCAGAGAATGTAGTAATATCATATCTGTGCTCCCAAATAAATATGCTACAAAAAAAAAAAATGACTTCTGTTTCACAACTAATGTTACTCAATCTCTAAACTTGCCAAACACAGTGTCAGTAGTCTTTCATACTGTATAAGTCTTGTTTTGCGTGTCATCCTAATAACCCTCCCAAAGAAACCCTCAGGACATTTAAGACTAGCTCATCAGTTATGTTTTCTGGAAGTAGGTGTGGTTGTGAAGATTGGAGCTGTCAATCAAATTGAGAAAGGTTGCCACAATGGGAATGTAGGCCACAGGTGTGGTTCCAAAGATTATATATATATATATGATAGCAAAGGCATGGACTAAGGGTCACCATCCACGGAAGTTGAAATCTCACCCACCTATTCTCGAGGACAGATAACCATTTCTAAATGGTAAAGTGTTGTCTTGGATTTAGAATATTCCTTAATGGGCTGCTTCTTCAAAGCAAAGAGAGCAAAGGACTTCAAGGGAGTTTTTATTAGAGATTTAGAGATTGGAGATAAATTTATTAGAAATAAATTTGTAAGGTTAAGGAGAACACATATTTCATGGAGCACTGGGTGTGGTGCATAAACAATGAATCTTGGAACACTGAAAAAAATAAAATTACATTTCAAAAGATTTGTAAGCTTTTATAAATGTATGCATTATTTTATAATAGTCATTTATAGTCTGATTCTCTGAATTGTGGCTTTTTTTCAGGCTGTCTTCCAAGTGGTTGTGGCTCTGGTATAATTTTGTCATTTGGTTTTAGTCAAAAGATTTTTTTCAAGGGGGGGTCATAAACGTTTTATCAACATTTTATTAGGAAAAATTCTAACTTTTAGAATGGCTATTAAAAGGATTGTATAATAAAAACTATTTTAATTCTGTCTAGATTCAAGAATTGGTACTATTTTGGTATTTATGTATACACACAGAAATGTATATACATATTGGTAGAGCAAATATGTAAATATAAAATATATAAATACAGTACTTATGAGTTAAATAAATATATAATTTTATGTAATATAAATAAGATATACATATCATAATGATAAAATATTAAATTATAAACATATGTGTCACTAAATATTTGAAAATAAGTTAGTTATCCAAATACTACAAGATGTTTGTCCTAAAAGTAAAAAATCTATTATATAACTATAATACCAGTACCACATCTAAGAAATTCAACAATTTTATATACAGTAACCAGTCCATATTCAAATTTCTCCAATTGTTTCAAAAGTGTTTTTATTATTTTTTTAAACAAAGATTCAATCTAGGATCATCACAATTTGTTATGTCTCTTTAATCTTTTAAAATCTAAACAAACAGTGTCTACATATCTGATTTTAAATATTCTAGTAGCTGCATTAAAAAGTAAAAAGAAACAGTTGAAATTAATTTTAATCATGTATTTATTTATCTAATCATGATGATGTCAACATGTAATAGATAACATATTAATAAATTTTATCTATTTTCATGCTAAATCTTCAAACTTTTGTCTGTATTTAACATTTGCTGAAGATCTCAATTACTTACCAGCTGCATGTGGCAAAAAGCAGCTGATATGAACTGTGTAAGTCTTCCCAGCACAGTACATCCTTGGGTTTTTAAATAGTGTTGGTTTTATGCATTTTACTTTGAAAGCAAAGTCAACATTCCCTTTAGTCAGATAACTGAAAATCATATTTGAATTTCAAGATTTGAGAAAGCTTCTGTTGGCTCTAGGCTATTAATAATAGAACGTTCCTGTGTGCATGATTTTCTATTTTAGTACTACCAGATCTTCACTACACATTTACTGTTTTAGATTGCTATCAGAGATTGCAGCAAACAATGAAAAATGGTCCTGCTGCTTTTCAAAATCTGAGCCTTAAGCAGGAACCGTAAACAAATAGCAGTTTTATTAAGTAACCGACAGTTTTAAAAGAAATACAAATTAGGAAATTAGAGGTATCTTTAAAAATTTACTGAGTAAGCAGTTTTTCTAAAATGAGACCACTCTGACTTAGTGATGTTATAATGAAACTGGCACATTTATACATTATTCTAAGCAGCCATTCACTCATTCTTTCATTTATTCCACATATATTTATTGAGAAAATATTATAATAGAAACTATTCAAGGCACTGGAGAGAAATCAGTGGACATACAAAAAAAAAAATCCCTGTTCTCATTTAGTTTATACTGCAGTGGAGTCAGGTAAGGGATAGAATATAAACTAAATAATACAAAATCTGTGTGATAAGAAATATGGTAAAAATTAAAGCAGGAAGGGAGAGATGGTGAGTAAGGAGTGCCAAGAAGTGGGATGGAGTGGGGTTGTAATTCTAAACAGGGCATTCAGGAAGAACTCATTGGAGGATGGCATTTGGAAGACAAGCTTATTTTTCAAGTCATGAGATTATAGGAGAGCACCAAAAGAGTGAATGTAGATTAAGAAGTGAAGAAGTCCAAAGACAGAGACACTCGGATCTTAAGTATCACGGAAATAGGAAGATAAAGACCTAGTAAAAGAGACTAATAAAGATGTCCAGGGGTAGGAAGATCCCAGGAAACAGTGGCGTTCCAGAAGCCGCATGAAGAATGCGTTTCAGAAAGAAATGAATGGTCAACTAGTTTTAGCACTATTAATAGGCAAGTTTAACACTAATATGTGAATTGACCATCTGATTGGCATGGTCAGGTCTTTTTAGACCTGGCTTTAGTGAAGGCAAAAGCTTGATGGATGCGAGTTAAAGTTAATGGGAAGAGAGGAATTTGAGACTGAGTATAACGAAGTATGGAGAAGTTTTGCTCCAAAGGAGAAAAATAAGGAGATGGTAGTGAGAGGGAATTGAGTTTTTGTTGTTGAATGCCGTTTGTTGCTGTTGTTGTTGTTTTGTTTTTTGTTTTTATCATTGTGTATTGAGAGGAATCTTTAATGGAGATATCTTTAGTAGAGTTAGGGGAACCATTGCTCTAGGCAGAAAAGGGGAGATTTACTGAAATAATATCCTTGAGTATATGAGAAAGTCTGGAATTGGGCATATAATAGAGCAGTTGGCTCTGGACAGGAGAAGAGACAGTCCATCTATTCTATAGCACTACAAGGGAAGACAGAATATACCACAGGCACCAATACTGGTCAGGGTGTAGATGAAGTGGTAGGTGCTTTTAAAACTTCTCTTCTAGTGAGAAGAGTGGGTTGGTACTTTTAAAACTTCTCTTCTATGTTCTCCTCTAGGATTCTGATGGATTCCTGTCACACATTGAGGTCTTTTATCCATTTTGAGTTTATCTTTGTGTACAGTGTAAGAGAATGGTCGAGTTTCATTCTTCTACATATAGCTGCCCAGTTTTCCCAGCACCATATATTGAAGAGACTGTCTTCTTTCCACTGTATATTTTTTCCTGTTTTGTCAAAGATTATTTGACCATAGAGGTGAGGGTCCATATCTGGGCTCTCTACTTTGTTCCACTGGTCTGTGTGTCTGATTTTATGCCAGTACCATGCTGTCTTGGTGATCACAGCTTTGTAGTAAAGCTTGAAGTCAGGTAACGTGATGCCCCCCATTTTATTTTTGTTTTTCAACATTTCCTTAGCGATTCGGGGTCTCTTCTGATTCCATACAGATTTTTGGATTATTTGCTCTAGCTCTTTGAAGAATACCAGTGAAATTTTGATCAGAATGGCATTAAAAGTATAGATTGCTCTAGGCAGTATAGACATTTTAACAATGTTTATTCTTTGGATCCAAGAGCATGGAATGGTCTTCCATCTTTTTGTGTCTTCTTCAATTTCTTTCATGAATGTTCTGTAGTTCCTCAAGTACAGATCCTTTACCTCTTTGCTTTGATATCAGCCACAGCAACTTCTTTCAAGATATGTCTCCAAAGGCAAAGGAAACAAAAGCAAAAATGAACTTTTGGGACTTCATCAAAATCAAAAGCTTCTGCACAGCAAAGGAAACAGTCAGCAAAACAAAGAGGCAACCCACGGAATGGGAGAAGATATTTGCAATTGACAGTACAGACAGAAGGTCTGTATAGATCCAGGATCTATAAAGAACTCTTCAAACTCAACACACACAAAACAGACAATCATATCAAAAAAATGGGCAGAAGATATGAACAGACACTTCTCCAATCAAGACATACAAATGGCTATCAGACACATAAAAAAATGTTCATCATCACTAGCCCTCAGAGAGATTCAAATTAAAACCACATTGAGATATCACCTTACACCAGTTAGAATGGCCAAAATTAGCAAGGCAGGAAACAACATGTGTTGGAGGGGATGTGGAGAAAGGGGAACCCTCTTCCACTGTTAGTGGTAATGCAAGTTGGTGCAACCTCTTTGGGGAACACTGTGGAGATTCCTCAAGAAATAAAAAATAGAACTTCCCTATGACCCTGCAATTGCACTCCTGGGTATTTACCCCAAAGATACAGATGTCGCGAAAAGAAGGGCCATCTGTACCCCAATGTTTATAGCAGCAATGGCCACGGTTGCTAAACTGTGGAAAGAACCAAGATGCCCTTCAGCAGATGAATGGATAAGGAAGATGTGGTCCATATAAACTATGGAGTATTATGCCTCCATCAGAAAGGATGAATACCCAACTTTTGTAGCAACATGGACGGGACTGGAAGAGATGATGCTGAGTGAAATAATTCAAGCAGAGAGAGTCAATTATCATATGGTTTCACTTATTTGTGGAGCAGAACAAATAGCATGGAGGACATGGGGAGTTAGAGAGAAGAAAGGAATTGGGGGAAATTTGAAGGGGAGATGAATCACGGGAGACTATGGACTCTGAAAAACAATCTAAGGGTTTTGAAGGGGCAGGTGGTGGGAGGTCGGGACACCAGGTGGTGGGTATTATAGAGGGCATGGATTGCATGGAGCACTGGGTATGCTGCAAAAATAATGAATAGTTATGCTGAAAATAAATAAGAAATGATTAAAAAAACTTCTCTTCTAGTCAGAACACCTTTTCCTAGGTGTTCTATTTTCTCAGTGAAATTACAAAGTCATCATCAGTCTAGGAAAGGATAGGAGACACAAAGTACAAAGCAGATAGTGAACTGAATTAAAGTGAATTGTAGTTTTTCTAAGGATGATGAAAAGAAACAAAGAAATTAAGAAACTAAGGCAATTCTTTGTAATTCTTATAATGTGAGAAACATGGCATTTATAATGGGGAAAAAAGAGGATGGAAGGCAGGGATGATAAGAGGTAGAGAAGGAGGAAAGCTCTCTTTTTTTTTTTTTCAGTGAGGTTGAAAATCACTGGATTCATGGGTTCTGGAGGGAGTTAGGGAATTGGTCCGGTTTGAAGGGTGGAATGCTTGAACTTGAAATTATGGGTGAATAACAGCTATTGACATGAAAGGTCTAGGGCACAATTAGGAGATAAGTTGAGAACATAATTATTAGGTGAGAATATTGAGAGAGCAAGGCATTAGAAGGATCTTCTATGTGGATGTAGACATCACAGAGTAAGGACAGAAGTAGTGTTGAAGAAAGTGATGATAACTTATTTTTGTTTGTTGGTTTGCTTTGTTTTGTTTTTAAGAAAGAGGGAGAAAATACTAGAATGGAGTGAGAAACAGAGAGAACATATATATGTAGTCCCAATGTTATTAGAGGTAATGGAAGAGAAAAAAAAAAAAGCCACCTCTAAGAGGGCCATGAAGAGATATTGTGGAAGGGACGGTCTTCCATGGGAACAAGGCAAAAAGAGTGTTCAGCAGAGCTTAGGAAATCACTTTTGGGGAAGCAATATAGTTTTTTGTTTGTTTTCTTTTACAATTCAACGGTTTTAATATACCCACAGAATTCTGTAATCATATCCCCAAAAAGAAACCTTATACTCATCAGGAGACTTTTCTCCTACTAGCCCCCAGCTCCAGGCAACCATTAATCTACTTCTATAACAATGGATTTGTCCATTGTGGACATTTCACAGAAATGGAATCATACAGTGTATGGTCTTTTGTGACTGTTTTCTTTTTTTTCTCTTAAGGAATATTTTTTAACACAATTTCAGATCATCTATTAAATTTAAATATCTTCTTACCTTTTAATACAGCTTCTGTGAGTTCTCCTTTAAACACTCACATATGCATGTGTGGACACACACATTTATTATAACATTATTTCTAGTGGCAAAGAATTTCAAACAATTATCCATCAAGAGGGGAATGGATAAGTAAATTATGGCAGAGATATCCTATGCGTCCATTAAGAAAAAATAAAAGATTGATTATGATAAAAATTTCATATAAATTAATATTATATATTAGTACATGTATTGAGAAGAAAAATAATTTGGAAGACAAGTACAAGTTTTGACAGTGATTACTTTTGGGAGTCAAGATGGTACAGAATATGTTTTACTCCCTTATATAGTGCTAGAAAGTTTATTTTAATAAAGTACATGTAACTATTTCATGAATAGAAAAAAAATTAAAAATCAGCATGGAAATCAAGAATTATAGGTTGTTTATATCATTTGATTTGATATCCAGGCAACTTATCATGAATGCTAATTAAATTGAAAAAATGATATATGTATAAAGATGTTTAATGTGGCATTATCTTCTATGGTGGAGAAAAATTAAACATAGATATTTGACAACTATTAAACAGAGTTGTTGAATGCAACAACTTGATGGAATATCATGCAGCTAATTTTTTTGTGAAGACTACAGAATTATGAGGAACTGTTTGAGAGAACATAAAGAAAAAAATCTGGAATACAAAGTTCTACATAATATTCCATACAATAGTTATTGTAACCATAAACACATGAATACACATAATCAAAGAGTAAAGTGAAATATGAAAAAATATATGTATTTTTTGCATGGTGGAGTTATCATCTCTGAAAATGAAATGTCTACCAATTTTACATTCTCAACCCTGACCATGCATACTCCAGAACCATATTATCAATAGCCTGCTGGATATAACTGAATATCCATGTTCTCATCTCAGCTCATTATGCCTCAGACCCAGTTAACTTATGCCATACATGCTCCTCTGGGAGTTTACAGCATCTCTTAAAACTGAAAAGAATTAATGACCCCTTCCTCCCCACTTTCCATATGCAATTCAAAACAATTTAAATACTAAAGCATAAAGTTAGCATAAGAAAGTCTAAGTTCTAATATTTTCCAGCTTAGCACCTTGGGTGTTTCCTTCTAAACTGTGAAATATTGTTGCTTTCACTTTGTTGGTACCCTTGACTCTTGATCAGTCTGTGATGGCTTTTATGCAACTTCTTCACTCAGTAAATCATAATTGTTTTGGAAACCACACTTGAAAATTGAAGGTATTTTCTCTATTGTCTTTTTATTCCATATATCCACATAAGTAAATCAGCTCATTCTTCTTTTAAAACATCTCCTGGTGTTTTGCTTTGTTTTTATTCACATAGATACCACCCTAGCCTGTGCTCATCTCTGCCCCAGGTAAGGGACTTAAATCTTCTGACTCTCTTCTCTATCTTCCACTTTTTTGGCTCCAATTCAATCTACCTTCTCCAAATGCTGCCTTTAGCATCTTATTTTGTTGGTCAAGAGATTCCAGGGTCTTTCCAGTAGCCTATTTCTCAACTCCAAAGTCCTAGCCTCCCAGTCTAGATTACCTTTAAAGAAGAACTAGTTCATTTAGTCAAGGTCATCTTTCCTGCTCTTCATATGTCGCTGTCCCAGGGAGTCTCCTCAATACCTGCCTCTGAACTTTGCTCAACACTGCTTCCTTACCTAGCATGACTTCTTGCTTTTGCATATCCTGCCCTTGCCTTCCATTTCTCCTTTAGCCTCGATTTCTACCCCTCTTCTCTAATTTAGTATACACAATACCTATTATAGTATTACTTTTGTTCATTTCTTCAGTAAATGAAGATCATGTCATCTGTAGAAGAAGATTTTTCTAAGCACTCTGTTAATTTTGTTTTGCATAGTCCCCCAATTATTCAGTATCCACATCTTGCCTCTTTAACTGGTTTATACATTCTTATAATACATGTTAATTAGTTATTACTTGTTGGATTATAGAAGATAATAAAATCTAATAGGGAAGCAATTGCATATGAAATATTAAAAAAGAGATACAAATCAAAAGGATTCTTGGACATAAGACTATGAAACATAAGAAAGCTCTCAGAGAAAATAAATCACTTTCTTCACTATATTGGCTCAGCTCCTTCTAATGTAGCCTGGTGCCACTGATAATAAAAGTTATCAGATATTTTTTTAAGGTAGGAAGGGTAAAACTTTATCTAAATCTTAATGCTAAATTTCCACAGATCATTTTGTTTTATGATATTTAGGCCCTGGGATATTCTCAATTGACTTAGCAAATAGTGAATGGGAATTTGCCAATATATAGTCAGCAAATATTCACTACTCTTGCAATCAGTGTTGATTAACTATCATGAAAGGATATTAAATTTAGTCAGGAATCTGAGAGTGGTGGCTTTAATTATCTTGGCTTTACCATCTTTTTCTTTCCTTTTTAAAAAAAATTTCAAAATAGAAACTGTAATTATATAGTATAAAATAACTGCCTCAATATATCCTCTTCCTATGGTAAGTTACATTGGAATAGCTGTCTTTATTCAACAATAAAATGTGAATTTTTTTTAAATTTGAGAAGTCTAAAGGAAAAAAAATTAGACCCCCATCTGGTTGTTGACCCAATTAAATTTTGTTGCCTTTTTTTGTGCTTGTTCATTAGGTTGTCCTTCAGAATCTTCACATTTCTTTCAAGTTCATTTACTTCATTTTTCCTCTTCCTCCTCCTCATATTGTATAACTACATATATATATATATATATTTTCTATTTATTTAAAAATTATTTTCCTATTCATGAAAGGAATTGTGGTTTTGATATAAGATGTAGTCAATAAAATGTAAAGAAGGAAATGAAAATTACCCATAATTCTCTTACCTTATAAAGATTTTTCTAGACTTGAATAATATTACATAATGAGTCAGCTATCTCATGTCACACATTTATCATAATGAGGTCTTACATATTACTAAATATTAAATATTACTAAAAAACTTGATTTTTAGCTATGGTATAGTGTTTAACTGTGCATAAAGTTTAGCCATTCATTTGTTTAGCTTTTGAAATATTTGTAATGGTCTTTTATGAAAATAAAGTCCTAATCATATTTTTTGGTTATTCTTTAGGATAAATACCTAGAAGTGAAATTCCTAGAAGATTCTTGATACATCTTGAAAATCTGATTTTCAGAAATTTGTAATTAAGTATTCCCAGTAGATATTTCTGTAGGAGTTCTAGGATGATATATTTTTCACTATACTATGTTCCCTCCAAGTATAAGGTAAATAATTGTGAAATTCAACAGTTATTTCTTTCATCCGTTCTCATTTGCTCCCATGGCTTTAGCTACTTCTGGCTAACATAACCAGGTCCACACCTTCTGCCCCCCAGCTAAGTCTCTTCTCTGTTTTTTTCCATTTGCCTTCCTTACTCTGGCCATTAGAGCTTCAATCTACCTGGTTTTCCTAAGCAGGCACTTCAGAATCATCCTCGAAAACTATTCTTCTTTCATCCACCTTTGGTTACTCTACCCACAAAGTATCTTTTGCATCACAGTGTTTCCACTGCCATTTCCATAGTGTAACTTGTCTTGACTATGTTCCTAACTTCCTTTTCCACCACCAATCTGCCTGCCTTCAAACTTTCTTTCTTAGACTCCCCTAGATATATTTGAAAAAATAGATACAATTATGAAATTTTCCTGCTTTATATTCATTCTAAATATAAATTATCCTAAGAATTATTCTCAGGTTGTTTAATATGGCACAAAAGTCTTACCACACTTCCCATGAAGTGATGTCCCAGTTTACCAATGTACAGTTATTACCACCCATCTCTCATGCCTATGCCACACAAACCTCATACTATTTCTTCCATGATCGCTCTTTGTTCATTCCTTTTCCCTTGATGGAATTCCCTTTCCTTTTTCTCATTGAAAACTCATCTTTCAATACTCAGTTGTATGTCACTGCTTTCTTCAGCTGATCTCTTTAGACCACAAAAATTCTTAACTTAAATTTCCCTTTTGCTATAGTATACATCATATTGTATTTTATCTACTTATCAATGTGATTATCTTTTCCTTTGAGCTCTTTAAAGTCAACATTTATGAACAGATTATCTTTATGTCCCTTGTGCCAATCAAAAGATAGTGAAACCCGATTTTTGGGAGGGGGAGACAAGATGGCGGGGAAGTAGGAGGAGGCACCCTTTCAACCTGTACCCTAAAGTGAGCTGATTACCTTCCAAAGAACTCTGATCGCCCAGGAAATCAGCCTGAGATCAGAATTATACACATCTGGATCTCTACTGGAGCAGAAGACGCCAGTGGGCAGGTAAAGCGGAGTGGGAAAGTCGGACTGATATCAGAAGATAAACAAAAGGGGGAGGGAGCCACCAGAGGCGACCCATTGGAAAGTAATATACCAATACGAGAGTGCCCTGCATCTGGGAACCAGCATTAACTCGGGAGTCTGGTCGAAAGCACTCAAAAAGAGCAAAGGATCACTGGGGGAAATTGCAGGAATTGGGGTGTTAGGGTCAGGGGCTTAAGTCCCCAGACCCAGGACAGCCACCCCTGGTGCAGAGCCAGAGAGTGAAGCAGAGAAACCAGGTCTTGGTCCCTGAACTACCAGCTCACCTGAGAGTGCTTGGCGCCTGGCTCCCGTGAAGGGATGGGAGCCTAGCCAGCCAGAAGAAGCATAGCCTTTTTGCAGTCCCAATGCGAGTGCCCTGCCCTGCCATCAGAGTCTGAGTCGTGCCCCGCGCCCTCCCCTGAGAGAGGTGCGCACAGGCGCCAGCCCTGTGCTCTCGGATCCGGAAAGACCAGGCACTCCCAGCCCTTGCCAGCTGGAAAATCTCAGTGTGCGATCACTGCTTGGAATTTCTCTGGCAGTCTGGAGCTGCCCTGGCATTCTGGAGCTGCCCAGACAGCCGCCGCTGCCATGGTTTTAGGTACAAGCAAAAAAATCCCAAGTTCCCAGGGACCGCGACTGGGAACTTGCTCTGCCAGTGGCCAAGAGGGGATTTATTTGGGCTCTGCAGCCAGACTGAGGCTTCTCTCTGAGAGGGAGGTCAGGGTGCAGTTTGCTTTCCTCTAAATCTACAAAAACCATCAAAAGCGGTCAAGGCGAGAGAGAAAAACAAAAGTGAACAAATATAAAAACCTCCAGAGAACAAAAGCCTGAAAAAAAGTTTCCTCAGAGCCCACCCCCTTGAGGAGGGCCTGAGGACTTAACTCAGAGAACATCATTGACTGAAAACCCACGTGGCAGGGCCCTCCCCCAGAAAACCAACCAGGAAAGGAAAAAAAAAAAAAAAAAAAAAGGCGAGAAAAACCTCCACTACTTCATAGGACAATTTTTATTATTAATTCGTTTCCACTATTCTGGCTCATTTTTTTAATATAGATAATATTTTATTATTATATAGATAATTTTTTAACCTATTTACCATCACAGTGAGATGTCCAGTACATCAAATTCCATAATAACCTTCTAACCTGAACTTTTTGATGCATACACCTGTGTTTTCCTTTTGCATTTCTATTTTTTAAATTTCTTTTTTTAAATCTAGGTTTAGTTTAGTCTAGTTTATTCCTTTTTTTAATTTTTATTTTCTAATATTCATATAGAGTTAAACTTCAAGGTAATCCCCTTTCCCCTGTCAATGCCACCCCTATAGGTAAACCAATTCCTAATCCCCCTTTATCTTAGGAAAGTTGAGTCCTTTAACAAAGATATTAAGATACATCCAGGAAGAATCAAAACAACCTTCCTCACCCACACTGAGAATTTACAACCACTTTCCCATCTTTTTCTTCCACCAGTGTTTCTGTGTTTGTCCTGATAGTATATAAATCTTACACTCGGGGTTCTTTTTGACAAGGTTCTTCCCTTATTTATATATATATATATATATATATATATATATATATATATGCAGTCTTATCAGTCTTTTTATTGTTTGTTTTTGTTTCTATACTTCATAAATCTTACCTTGGGGCCCATTTGGGCTGAACCTTCTCTTTTATCTCACCTTTCGTTCCTGTCTCTCTCTCTCTCTTTTTTATTTTCCTTTTCTTTTTCCTCTTATTTCGGTGGGGAACCCTGATTGCTCAGAAGTGTTCCAGGGTGCACCTTGACTGCACCACGGTCGATACATCCAGCTACACCTGTTCAGCCATCTCTCACCAAAATGACTAGGAGGAGGAATGCCCAACAGAAGAAAAATACAGAGGATGGGCCTTCTGCAACAGAGCTAATGGCTATTAACATAGACAATATGTCAGAAAGAGAATTAAGGAGAACAATTATCCAAGCAATAGCTAGGTTGGAGAAAGCCATGGGTGACCAAACTTCGAATTGATTAGGGCCAAACTGAAAACGACCAGAGATCATGTTTTCAATGTTAGGGAAGAGCTGAAAACTACCAGGGATGAGCTTCACAATGCTCTCAATGAGTTCCAATCTAATCTAAATTCTCTCAACACTAGAGTAACTGAGACAGAAGATAGAATTAGTGATCTGGAGGACAAACAGACAGAGAGAAAGGATCAGGAGGAAGCCTGGAACAAACAGCTTAGAAACCACAAAAACAGAATCAGGGAAATAAATGATGCCATGAAACGTTCCAACGTCAGAATTATTCGAATGCCCGAAGGGGAGGAGAAAGAAAGAAGTCTAGAAGATACAGTGGAACAAGTTCTTCATGAAAATTTTCCGAATCTCATGAATGGAACCAGCCTTCTTGTACTAGAGGCTGAAAGGTTTCCCCCCAAGATTACAGATTCTCGAAAGTCCTTGAGACACCTAATAGTAAGAATGAAGAATTATAACTGTAGGCAGAACCTCTTGAAAGCAGCTAGGACAAAGAAGATCCTTATGTACATAGGAAAGCCAATCAGAATAACGTCAGACCTGTCCACAGAGACCTGGCAAGCCAGAAAGGGTTGGCAAGATATATTCAGGGCACTAAATGAGAAGAACATGCAGCCAAGAATACTTTATCTAGCAAGACTGACGTTCAAAATGGATGGAGAGATAAAGAGTTTTCAAGACCGGCAAGGCTTAAAGGACTATACAACCACCAAGCCAACACTGCAGGAAATAGTAAGGGGGGGTTATAAAAGAGGAAAAATCCTAAGAATAGCATTGAACAGAAATATAGAGACAATCTACAGAAAGAAAGACTTCAAAGGTAACACGATGTCAATAAAAACGTATCTATCAATAATCACCCTCAATGTGAATGGCCTAAATGTGCCCATAAAATGACACAGGGTTGCAGACTGGATAAAACGACAGGACCCGTCCATATGTTGTCTATAAGAGACCCATTTTGAACCTAAAGATACACCCAGACTGAAAGTGAAGGGATGGAGAAGCTTCTTTAATGCCAATGGGCCTCAAAAGAAGGCCGGGGTAGTGATTATCATATTAGACACATTAGATTTTAAACTAAAGACTGTAGTCAGAGATACAGAAGGACACTACATCATTCTTAAAGGGACTATCCACCAAGATGATCTAACAATTGTAAATATCTATGCCCCCAATAGGGGAGCAGCCAATTACATAAGAAAACTGTTAATCAAGATAAAGAGTCATATTGATATGAATACACTAATCGTTGGAGATCTTAACACACCTCTCTCAGAAATAGACAGATCATCAAAGCAGAAAATCAATAAAGAAACAAGAACATTGAATGACACATTGGACCAGATGGACCTCATAGATATATACAGAACATTCCACCCTAAAACAACAGAATACTCACTCTTCTCAAGTGCACATGGAACCTTCTCCAGAATAGACCACATACTGTGTCACAAATCAGGACTCAACCAATACCAAAAGACTGGGATTATTCCCTGCACATTCTCAGATCACAATGCTTTGAAACTGGAGCTCAATCACAAGGAAAAGTTCAGAAGGAGCTCAAACACCTGGAAGCTAAAGACCACCTGCCTTAAGAATGCTTGGATCAACCAGGAGATCAAAGAAGAACTGAAACAATTCATGGAAACCAATGAGAATGAAGACACTTCGGTTCCAAACTTATGGGATACAGCAAAGACGGTCCTAAGGGGGAAATACATAGCCATCCAATCATCCCTCAAAAAATTGAAAAATCCAGAACACAGCAGCTGTCTCTACACATTAAAGAACTGGAGAATCAACAACAATCAAACCAACTCCATACATAAGAAGGGATATAATCAAGATTAGAGCTGAGACCAATGAGGTAGAAACCAGAGATACAGTAGAACGTATCAATGATACTAGAAGCTGTTTTTTTGAAAGAATCAATAGGATCTATAAACCATTTGCCACATTAATCCAAAAGAAAAGAGAGAAAGCTCCAATTAATAGAACTTTGAATGAAAAGAGAGAGATCACAACTAACACCAAGGAAGTAGAAACAATCATCAGAAGTTATTTTCAACAGTTATATGCCAATAAGCTAAGCAAACTAGATGAAATGGATGCATTCCTAGAAAACCATAAACTCCCAAAATTGAACCAAGAAGAAATTGACAACCTGAATAGACCAATATCTAGTAACGATATTGAAGCAGTGATCAAAAACCTCCCAAAAAACAGGAGCCCAGGACCTGATGGAATTCCTAGGGAATTCTATCAAACTTTCAATGAAGAAATAATACCTATTCTCCTGAAGCTGTTTCAAAAAATTGAAGCAGAAGGAAAACTTCCAGACTCATTCTATGAAGCGAGCATTACTTTGATCCCCAAGCTAGGCAAAGACCTTACCAAAAAGGAGAATTTCAAACCAATATCACTGATGAATATGGATGCTACGATTCTCAACAAGATCCTAGCAAACAGGATCCCACAGCACATTAAAAAGTTTATCCACCATGACCAGGTGGGATTCATCCCTGGGCTACAAGGATGGTTCAGCATTCGCAAATCAATCAATGGTGATAGAACAAATGAATAAGAGAAGAGAGAAGAACCACATGGTCCTCTCAATTGATGCAGAAAATACATTTGACAAAATCCAGCATCCGTTCCTGATTAAAACGCTTCAAATTATAGGGATAGAGGGAACATTCCTGAACATAATTAAATCTATCTATGAAAAACCCACAGCAAATATCATCCTCAATAGGAAAAAGCTTGCAGCCTTCCTGTTGAGATCAGGAACACGACAAGGATGCCACTCTAACCATTCTTGTTCAACATAGTATTAGAAGTCCTAGCAACTGCAATCAGACAACAAAGAGAAATAAAAGGTATCCAAATTGGTAATGAAGAAGTCAAACTCTCTCTCTTTGCAGATGACATGATTCTTTATATGGGAAGCCCAAAAGACTCCACCCCCAAACTACTAAAACTCATACTGCAATTCAACAACGTGGCAGGATACAAAATCAATGTACAAAAATCAGTGGCTTTCTTATACACTAACAATGAAAATACAGAAAGGGAAATTAGAGAATCGATTCCATTTACTATAGCACCAAGAACCATAAGATACCTGGGAATAAACCTAACCAAAGAGGTAAAGGATCTGTATTTGAGTAACTACAGAATAGTCATGAAAGAAATTGAAGAAGACACAAAAAGATGAAAGACCATTCCATGCTCTTGGATCAGAAGAATAAACATTGCTAAAATGTCTCTACTGCCTAGAGCAATCTATACTTTTAATGCCATTCTGATCAAAATTTCACTGGTATTCTTCAAAGAGCTGGAGCAAATAATCCAAATATTTATATGGAATCAGAAGAGACCCCGAATCACTAAGGAAATGTTTAAAAACAAAAATAAACTGGGGGGGGGGGTGATCACGTTATGATTTCAAGCTTTATTACAAAGCTGTGATCACCAAGACAGCATGGTACTGGCATAAAAACAAACACATAGACCAATGTAACAGAGTAGAGAGCCCAGATATGCACCCTCAACTCTATGGGCAAATCATCTTTGACAAAACAGGAAAACATATACTGTGGAAAAAAGTCGCTTCAATAAGTGGTGCTGGGAAAACTGGGCAGCTATATGTAGAAGAATGAAACTTGACCATTCTCTTACACTGTAAACAAAGATAAACTCAAAATGGATAAAAGACCTCAGTGTGAGACAGGAATCCATCAGAATCCTAGAGGACTCTTCAATAAATGGTGCTGGGAAAATTGGACAGCCACATGCAGAAAAATGAAATTGGACCATTTCCTTACACCACACACAAAAATAGAGTCAAAATGGAAGAAGGACCTCAATGTGCGAAAGGAATCCATCAAAATCCTTGAGGAGAACACAGGCAGCAACCTCTTCGACCTCAGCCGCAGCAACATCTTCCTAGGAACATCGCCAAAGGCAAGGGAAGCAAGGGCAAAAATGAACTATTGGGATTTCATCAAGATCAAAAGCTTTTGCACAGCAAAGGAAACAGTTAACAAAAACTGTTATTTCCTAACGAGGGACAGCCCTAAAGAGGTAACCTAAACGTCATACCCAGTGGTGGTTAACGCATTATTTACATATGCATTTTTTTAAAGCTATCACAGACAGTGATAAAAGAAGATATGCAACTCAAAAGCATCGGCCATGTGTAATACAAACAACTTTAGATTAAATTTGGTTTTCCTCCACAGGAATCTCTCCTTACACTCTTAAAGGAAATCCTCACTTTCTTGCACAGGAGTTTATGTTGCTAACATACTCAGCTACTATAATGGTTTCCAAAACTGAAAATAAAAGGGAGTAAGTCCCTTAAAGAACAATTCAAAACCCTATTCTTATATGGAAAAATAGTAAATACTATATTAACTAAAAGGGAATCTGCTCTGTATTGGCCCTTCATAAATTACATGGTAGAGAATCTTGGCCTTGGAGTCTATTACACCCAAGGACAGCTTTGTGTTTCATTGTTCATATACCTTTGAATGCTCACTTCTTCAACTACGTCAATCTTTCAATTCCATTCATACTAGTTCTTGGAATCTACTGACCAGACTTTGCAAATCCTTAATTTGCATATCACAGCTCTGAAACGGATTACATTCATTTCCAGAGTGAAACAAATAAATGGAAAGGGGGAAAAGTAACCATTTCCAAAGTTTCCTGTGAAGATGGAACAAAAATTAAGTTGCCAAGGAAAGTAACGCGCCAGTCATTGTTCAAAACCACAGGAAACGTTCACACAGGAGAACCTTCCACAGAACTGTGCAGCGCCTTTGAGTGCATTCACAGACACAATGTCTTACACGCACACACTCTGGAAAGATACGTACAATGCGACAGGGAGAAAACTTACTCTACGGTTCACTTAGGTCAAGAATTTTGAGGATTAGAGGAATCTGACTGAAAAGTCTGACTTAAAAAAAAACAAAAAACAAAAAACAGTGTGTGCAGGAACAGAAAAAAAAAATTAAATTCCACATGGACGCCAGCTGTCGGTCACTTCCCAGTCACACACTCTTGAGACAGGCCACACAAGAAAAGGCAAGAGACACACTCTGTGCACATCAACACCGCTCAAATGGTCCAAGTTTCACAGGTCTTTCCCCAAATGGCATCTTAGTGGAGTCCTTGGGCCTCCGTTTTGGAAGTCTCCACCCAGACCCCCACACACACTTAATGTTGCCCAGGGCTTATCACAACCTGTGACGTGTACTTCATGTGTCTTGTATGTTGTTCTGTCCTTCCTAGTCGAACACAAGCCACAAGAGGGTAGGCTTTCACTGTGCTGCTCAATGCTGTGTGCCTACTGGTTGAATGAACGAGAGAATGAATGAGTGAACACTGGAATCTCCACCAATGTCAGCTATGATCTTAGCATACCAGATGCTCTACGCCTTATCCCGGGTCCTGGTTGTCCTGCCCAGAGGAGGAAGACTTGCTGATCCCACTGATCGTACCGTACAACACTCAGTAGACCAAAGGTGGAGGAGGCAACTTCCCTAACTAATTAAAGACATTAAAGGCTGCCAGCTGTGTCCCGGGCCCTTTGGCATTTCCAGCTTCCTGCTCTCCCCACCACCAGTCTGCCTGCCTCCTTGGCACTCTCGGCCTCACACGTGGGTTGGATCACACCTGTGCTCGTCACACACCTGCTTTCTCCCACGCGCATCCACTGATCTGGGCCTTCGCACCGTTCAAGGGCCTTGGCAGGCCAGCTCCTCTATAATCACTGCTTTTTCCCTTCCTTTGGAAAGCCTGGCATAGACCACTGCCTCAGCCAAGAACACTGCCCACTGTCTACTCTTGTATTTGAAAAGGCTTTCTGATTTAAAAAGTTTTCAAAGTTTTTTTTAAGTTCTATTTAAAATTTAATAGCACTTACTGTATAACCATCGCCCCCCAAAAAATATATATATGTATGTATATATACATATATATATGTGTGTGTGTGTATCGATATATATACATATATATATATGTATACATATACATATACATATATAACCACAAATACATATATATATATATGTATATAACCACAAATTGGTCATTGTTAAACCAAGCCTTTGTCCTATGCAGCATCTTTTACTGATAAAACAGAATCCATTATCTTTACCCCCAAATGCTCCCTGAACATCTCTCCCCTGATGTCCTTATTTTGGAGGGAGGTTTGCTTAAGCAATTAGGGATGTGGAGTACAGAGCTCTGCGACTTACCTAAAACCCTTCAATAGACAGATGGGGGCGGGGGCAGAAGGAGAAAGGGACAGGAGCACAAGAGGCGCAGTGTTACCAATTGTTGGTTCTGAGGTGGGCACAGGGGTATTTCCGGTACTGTTCTACTTTTCTATATGTTTGGAATTTATGTGATTAAAAGCTTTCTCAAAAAGAAAAAAAAAGAAAGAAAGAAAAGAAAAGAACATGCAAGTCTCCAGGCCTCTCCTATCTCAGAGCTGGGTGTCTCCTTCACACCGCACTCAGGGCACTTAGCAAATGCACTGATCCCGGAATTGGTCTGTCCCCGCTTCAGCCCCCCTGCAGACTGCCGCCACCAGCATCTTTCTACGGAAACTGAATGAGGGCATCACTGTTCCAAGAGGAATTATCCGAGGACTCAACAGCCTTTCATGATAATTTAAACTCCCTATAACGACACCATGCCCTCTGTCCCCAACAGTTTTCTTTCACTGCCAAAATCACCCCAACACCCCCTCTCTCTCAAAATTCCTATAAAACTAAGTGCAGATCCCTGAACACCCCATGTTATTTCACGCCGCTGCAGAACTCACTCGCTCCGGTTCCTCTACTTGCTTCAACGTAGGGGCTGACTCGTACGTAGCTGCTGGTTTATTATCCCGCCGCCTACCGCAGGAGCAGGGTGAGAACAAAGGACCCCCGTGAGGGAAGAGAAAGTCTAAATTGCCCATTTATTCGTTCTCTTATTCAAATTTGCATTCACTACCCAGCAATTCCTTTTGACATCAGCAGAGGGTGCCATAATTTCACTTTTGACAAGTAAATCACCATGCTAACAAAAGCAACTTTTAACACCAGATGCAGTGTTAAAGCCCTAAAAAATCTACCAAAATTTATCAAAGTCCTATGATTGGCATGGTACTACCAGGCTACAAAAGTTTATCAACCTATAAACATAGTTTAGAAACATACTTAGATTGGATTATCTTAAAATTAATTCCACTTCTAAAATTCTGAATCTGTACATCTAGATTTTCATTCTGTGGTTTTACCCGTGACCTTCAGGGCGTCAGGTAAGCTGCGGCACGTCTTACTTAGCGTATTCTGAAGCCAGGTGTCCTATACGAACTGTGATCACTGTTAGACCCATTCTCATCCAGAAGGATGGAAGTTGGGATTGAAAAAAGAATGGAACCCCCCAGGGTACCTAGGAATTTTATTAGGCTTTCTAAAAACATTAAAGATCAATTATTACTTAAGGCTGGGTCTAATTCCAGGAAGCCAGCATCAGTTCTCATACATGCAGTCTCCCCATTAAGGTCCTCCATTGTCCAGACAATCTGCTACCAGTCATTGTTTTCTTTAACAGGCAATAAGTAAAAATGCAAGAAATCGGGTCTCTATGCCAAAGCATTAAGAGGCAACCAGACATGATTGTTTTCCAAGTCAGCAAAAATCATGTCTTACCAGTGATAACTCAACAGACACTTGGGGCTACCTGAAATCAGAAAAGGCAGAGGACATTAAAAAGTGAATAATCTGATAAGAAAAGTTTCCAAGTCCCACAAACCTGCCCGGCAGAAAGCCCCACTCACCCGATGGCTGCAAGTGTATTTGGTTTCCTAAAGAGAATCTCTTCTCATTTGCAGCTCTTTAAATATTTTTTATTTTTAGTAAATAATAATTATAATAATAACCCGACAAGAGGAAATGTACTAAAATGCCCAAGGGTGCTGCCAGTTTAAGAGCGACCGGGGAGAGTAGGATTTTATAGTATATAAAGGTTGCTGGAAAAACTCATGTGATTACCCAGATCAATGCAAAAAAAAAGAGACCTATAAAAAACCAGGACTCTACCTTCTCTACAGCCTAAGAAATTGGGCCAAACTGGAGGACTGGATTAATCAGAAAGAGGAAAAATAAGAAACCTGTACTATCGCTATCTCAACATCAAGGAAACCTGTAAATATTGTAGAAAACAGGTCTGCTAATTACTTCCCCTTACCACTAGATAGGCTTCTATTAAGATTTACAATGGGGGCGCCTGGGTGGCTCAGTGGTTGGGCCGCTGCCCTTCGGCTCAGGTCATGATCTCAGGGTCCTGGGATCGAGTCCGGGCTCTCTGCTCAGTGGGGAGCCTGCTTCCTCCTCTCTCTCTGCCTGCCTCTCTGCCTGCTTGTGATCTCTCTCTGTCAAATAAATAAATAAAAACTTTAAAAAAAGAAAAAAAAAGATTTACAACGAAAAACTCTTCCTCCCTGATTTCTGCAACACTTACACCAAGTGAACCAACCAAGCAATGGTGTTCACTTGATGGCTCCAGACAGAATTTCCTATTAAAAACATTCTTTTACTAGGTCTTCTCCTTTATGAGTTATCTTCGGCTGCATTCTGATCTCTTTGGATTAAGAAAATATGACAAATGCCTCAAAAAGAGGTTTTTTTTTAACTCTCCTCTAAACCGCCTTACAACATTTCTAAAACTGTCAATTTCACCAACTAGCCAAGATTTCAAAGAGAAAAATCACAGCTGTCCAAATTCTGAAAATCTCGCTAAGCATGCCTTGTGGTTCAAGCGCTGTTTCTCTGCCCTAATCCTTGAAAGAGTAAATTGCCAGGTCGAGGAAAGACTAAAGAAAAGGATCTGATAAAAGGCCAGCATTCGGAAAGCAGTGACATTACTTTAACAAATGTCTCCGGGGGAGGGATTGCCTAAAACCATTGCACTTCTGGTCCTAAGTGCTCATTTTGCAAGGCTCTGGCAAATACAACTGACTCAATCAGTCCTGCATGACCCTGAGTTAGTAATTTCACCTTACCCTTTTTAGTATCAAGGATTCCTAGACTCACTCTACCTTAAGGAGTAAACAGAGAGACTAGAGATGATGACTTAAAACCTACCAGACAGAATGATCCCGCGTGGCAGTAGTAAGTATTATTATACAGACAGTCATAAAAGAGATCTACCTGGAAATGAAAACTTGGGCAGATTATACTGAATTGAGTAATCTTCTACCGGTCCTCTGAGTAAGTCTCCCAGCCACAAGCACAGGAATGGAGGAAGGGAAAAACAAGGTAAGACTTGCTATCTTACTCATCTCTGCAAAGTGCTGGCTATAAGTCAAGGCAGCCTGTCCAAACACACAAAACAATTTAATGACGATCTAAGAGAGAGCTGTTGGATTCATGCAATCAGGAAACCTGCCCAAAATTAAGGAATAAACTATTGGGGCCTCACATGTAATTGCTACTTTCTATGGATCTGAAGATGATTAAAGAATAGGGGCGGGGAGTGGGGGGAGGGGAGGGTTCCAGCAGGAAATCTGCAATCAAATACTACACACCTGCTTGCTGCAAAATGGCAACTAGAAATTACTGAATTTTCAGCATTTCTCCCTTTAATTCCCTAAATTTTCATTCACCTAATACAGTATAAAGGTACATTGGGAGAAAAAAAGATAGGAATGCATTTTTTTCTTAAGTCTGAAAATTTATTATTGAAATACTTTTTCCTAGTCAATTCTACAAATTTACAAAATTCTAATCACAGAGCTCACTGGATCAGAGCATCCTAATCCAGAAAAATAAAGGCACCGTCTCCTATTTGTGGGTTAAATAACTAGGAATATTTCTAGTAGTTGTTAGCTGAAGTACTGGGAGGAGGCAAGGGGAGGGGTGAGATAGTAAATATCACATCAAATTCAGGTACTTTACTTCTAAGACAAGTATCACTCTATAAAACTATTCTTTGGAGGGCGCCTGGGTGGCTCAGTGGGTTAAGCTGCTGCTGCCTTCGGCTCAGGTCATGATCTCAAGGTCCTGGGATCCAGCCCCGAGTTGGGCTCTCTGCTTGGCGGGGAGACTGCTTCCTCCTCCTCCCCTCTCTCTCTCTGTCTGCCTCTCTGCCTACTTGTGATCTCTGTCAAATAAATAAATAAAACCTTTAAAAAAAAAAAAAACTATTCTTTGGACTTCATGGAAGACCCTGGAAATGCTAGCCTCCGCAGAGACATGCACGGCTGATTTTCTCGCTCTGACAATCAGAAGCCTGATTACCTCCGGTCAGCTCAGGACACAAGGACTGTCAAAAGGGAGGGAGGTTCTGAAATTCAGGACACCTGGGGAAAGCATGTCTAGACAGGGAAGACTGGAGTGCAGTGGTGGCTCACGTGACAGGAAGCAGAGGTGACGGAGCAAAGAATCAGGGGCACATACAGCCACCCAGTAACTCCCCCAAGTGACAGACTCTGCAGGTGCTGCGGCTAAGGCATTAGGATTCCGGTCTTCCAGACCATTTCTGCCACTCCCAACACCTGAAAGCCCCCACCACATGGTTAGTTATCTTTAGAAGAAAAAACTATTGGGGTGCCTGGGTGATGCAGTCAGTTAAACATCCAAATCTTTATTGCAGCTCAGGTCGTGATCTCAGGGTCATGAGATCGAGCCCCAAGTCGGGCTCCACACAGAGCAGGGAGCCTGCTCCCCCTCCATCAGCACCCCCTGCTTGTGCTCTCTCTCAAATAAATAAATCTTTACAAGAAAAATAAATAAAAGCAAAGCCTATTAATTCTAAGGATTCTGATAATAAGCAAATACACCAGAGAAATATTTTTCAGTCCAGATTTTACTCCTAGGAATTTTCACTATAGACATCACTTGCATGTGTTTGAAAATACAGAAGTACAAGAAAACTTAGAAATCATCGCTGATGACCAAAAAAAGAAAAAAGAAAAAAGGTAATGACCTAAAATGTTCACCAATCAGGAAATGATTAAAAAAAAAAGAATGAGAAGCAGAGAGAGGGAAGAGGTTGGGACATAAAACGGAGATACATTTTTAGACTATACTGTTTGTACTTTTAAAAATTCATCCGTACTGATTTCATTCTTACTTGCCTCATTAAAAACAAAGAATTACACGTTACAGCAATTTTTTGAAACTCAAATACCAAACCGTGGCCCACAATTCCATCCTGGGTCTCAAAGCCTATTTAAAGGATCATTGCACCTAATACATTTATATGAGCATCTAGGGGTCTTTCCCCTCCCTAGAAAACTACAAATTCTTAAGAACAAAGATAAATATATATTATCTTCCATAATGCCGGGCACAGAGATGTTCATTAAATGTACACTGAGCGCATAACTAAACAAAAACTCATCTGACCTAAGGCTACACGGGCCCTTGGCTAAAGTCATGACCAAGTCCTCTGAGCTAGGTCAGCCTGACCAATGAAAAGGGTAAAGATAGTTCTCAGAAACCGTATACATTTCAAAAACTTCCATAATCCCTTAGAAGATTCTAGGTTTCCGAGACCAAATTTATCCCTCACCAACACTTCCCATAGTAGATTAGAAACCAAATGACTCCTCTGGAGAGTCCATTTACACCGTGTTTAAAGGCAGCTAATACAGATCAGGGATTCAAGTCAGGGCACAGATTGTAAATAATATTATGTATCTGGTGTCTGGCAGGAAAATCAAGGCTTGGGTGATACAAATCAATCATATTTCCCTTATATTCTATAATTATGATCAGGAGACCAGAATATGAAGTATTAGGGAAGATGTTAATACAGAATTTGTATAAAACTCCCAAAAGAAACCTTCTCAGATTTTTTTCATGAGAAATGTAAGCTTGTTTCTATGAATGTAACTTTTTTTACATGTGGCTCTACATGTATAGGGAATACATACTGATCGAGACAGAGGATTTCTTCAAATTTCTCATGGACCCCCATCAATAATAAACTTGTTCAGACATTGTCGTAAAACAGTTTAAATCATTTTCCCCATCATTCAGAAATTGTGAGAGGACTTCATATTTCTGATTTTTTCACTGATATATCCATTTCATGACGACGCATATAGATTTCAAATTCAATCCGACTTTTCATATCAGGTTGCTTAAAGTGACATTTTCCAAAGGCAAACTATGGAGACCATAAAACTCCCTGATTTTCAAAGGTGAAGGGGGGCGGAAGGGATAAATCACCAGAAAACAGGACTTGTCAGAGCTGTGAAACGATTGCCTGTAATCGACCTATAAACTGGGAACCCTGGCTGAAGACCATATGTCAGTGTGGGCTCATCAACTGTGACTAATACAACTTTCTGGCGGAATATGCTGGAAACAGAGGAGGCTATGCATGTGTGGGGCAGAGTATGTAAAGGCAATCTTTGCACCTTCCCCTCCATTTTGCTAGAAACCTAAATTTGCTCTGAAATAGTCGATCTTCAATTTTTTTAAGTATTTTTTCTTTAGACAGGCATAAATGCTTCATTTGCAAATCATTCTTTGTAGTCAGTATCTCCTGAACACCATTATAGTGAGCACTTGTAATCTAATTTTTCCTAAGTTTAATTTCTACTTTGAATTATCAATAAACATAATACATAATCTCCAGTTCCTGCAATTTTCTATTAAGTTCCTTAAGATGGTCCATCATGTATTTTTACTGAAACCATCTTTCAACTTAACACAACCATCTTCCTACAAACCTACAATGTGAGAAGCATTGGCCAAAAAAAACCCAAAAAACATTAACAACAAAAGTTCTTATATGCAAATTCTTGACGAAACCTTTCTTGTGGTCTGCTGACACTGAAGGTGTGAAACAGCAGAGACTAATACACTGATCTCATACTCACTAAGAATTTTTCGAAACTCAGTATTATGTTGGTGGTAGTTTGCAAATAACATCCTTCCAAGTGTCTTCAAGGATTCTGTAGAATGCTCTAAGTAAATCTTCGTCAGCGTCTGCTGATTTATCTTGAGATGAAACTTCTGATTTAATAACCTTCTGGAGAAACAGTCTCTACGTAATCTTATCAACAGGGCTACTAACAATATTACTCAGAAACAAAACATTTTAAATTTTCTTTTCTTCACTAGGTTCTAACAAAGTGTTCAAAATTTCCTGGCAGGCTGGCAAACGAAGCAATTCTGAATTCTATAATGTATCTGGACTTTAGTAAGGAATTGTGTGACCCTGTAACTAGCTGGTTGCATGAGTCATTCCAGGAGTTGTAACTGAATTCACGAAGGAATTTTGCTAATTTTGCCCTACCAGACCTTTAAAAAATTACAAATCTATGCAGCATAAGGTGGACATTGTGTTTAAAGGCACCAGAATAGTCTACTAGGTACCTCTAGTTCATCTAATAACATTCCATGCAAATGAGGTTTTCGGGTTAAGAAAGAATTATCAAGGTGCTCAAGTTCAAATGTGAGATCATCTTTTATTATATTACCTAATTAATGCCAAACTCTTAATTTTAAGCCTCTAAGTTTATCATGTTAATTTATCGCTTTCGGGCTTTAACTCAAAAGCTTTTCATTATGATGAGAGGATAAGTATCTCAAAGTTGAATCACTTAAAATATGCAGAATTTAAAGGGACTTTGGTATTTACAGTTTCAGAATATCATTTTTTCAACATATTTTTCAATGACCTTCATTTTAAGAATGTTTAAAATAATATATAAAATAGGGAAAGATAAACCATTCATTTTCATTTAACTTAATTACAATTCTGGAAACCTACATTATAAAATTACATTCTGTGTAATCAATACTTTGGGAAAATTACTTTTCTATGGCTTTGAGATTAATGGTCCCTTAAAATTTTTTAGGTCCCTTAATGAAATGAAATTCAATTTTTTTTTTTTTTTTAAGAAATGAACAGTTTTGGGCGCCTGGGTGGCTCAGTGGGTTAAGCCGCTGCCTTCGGCTCAGGTCATGATCTCAGGGTCCTGGGATCGAGTCCTGCATCAGGCTCTCTGCTCGGCAGGGAGCCTGCTTCCTCCTCTCTCTCTCTGCCTGCTGCCTCTCTGCCTACTTGTGATCTCTGTCTGTCAAATAAATAAAATCTTTAAAAAAAAAAAGAAAGAAAGAAATGAACAGTTTTATTTCTTTAAAAAAAGTTCCTAAAACCTCATCAAAATCAGACTTTGGCTAACTGAACTTGTGAACTTCACAAGTCAAGCACAGTAACTGTAGCAGTTATGGAATTAACAGAATTCATGTGTCACTTAACATCACCTAATACCAAAGGAAAATGAGGAGGAAAAGAACTAGAAAAGCTGGATAAGTTTTTTGGTTTTTTGTTTTTTTAATGTCTGAAAGCTAAAGAAAAAAAAAAAAATCTTCCAAAGTGGGACCAGAATGACCAGATCTGGAAGAAAAGGGAAAAACCTGGAGATGTACCCACTATCCACACTGCCTTTGCCTGAACACACTCCCAACTCATAAGCAGCGGAGGTGAGAGGCTGAGAAGGTAGAACAAGGGTCAGAAACAGCCTCCGTCGGTCTAACGGGGCTGGGAAGACATGGACTGGAGTTCAGGGCAAGTAAAGCAGCTCGGACTTGGGTCAAGATTCCAGAGAGAAGAATCTGAGTCCGGCAATCCGAGCTACTTTTTGGCTCAAGTATTCGTGGATGCAAAAGCAAACAAAAGCCAGAGGAAGAGCAGTTGAACAGAACGCAGCTGCCAGGGGACTGAGAAGCTGAGCAGACATACAGTCGGTCTCCCCAGGCCCGGAAAATTAAAAAAAAATGGAGTTTGGGCCTAACAAGGCAGACACGCAGAGCTAAATCCCAGCAGCTTTCTGTTAGGAGCCCTAAAGGTATGTACCCAATTGAGATTTTGAAAGAACTCCAACCCATGGGGCAAGGGAAAGCTGGAAAGACACAAGGCCTTCCAAAGGAGTCCTGGGCTCAAATGGATTTGACCTCTGGCTGCGTTAAGGTGACTGTCTCTATCTGGACAGCCTGGCACAAACTAAACTATCATCAGAGGCGCTTCAATTTCCCAAAATGACCAGTATTCACTCAAGAATTACTAGACTTGGGGGCGCCTGGGTGGCTCACCATTAAACGTCTGCCTTCGGTTCAGGCCATGATCCCAGGGTCCTGGGATGGAGCCCCTGCTCAGCAAGAAGCCTGCTTCTCCCTCTCCCACGCCCCCTGCCTGGGTTCCTTCTCTTGCTCACTCCCGCTCTCTCTCTCTCTCTCTCACTGTCAAATAAATAAATAAATAATCTTTAAAAAAAAAAAGAATTACTAGACTTGGAACACCTGGGTCAGTTAAGCAACTCCTGATTTCGGCTCAGCCCATGGTCTCAGGGTTGTGAGACAGGGCTCCGTGCTCAGTGAGTCTGCTTCTCTCCCTCTCCCTACGCACACATGTGCGCACTCATGCACACACTCACTCTCAAAACTAAATAAATCTTTTTTAAAAATTACTAGACTTTTCAAGAGCCGAGGTGTTCCTTCCACGCTCTCAGTCTCATGCTGCCTTTCCCGGCAAAGCCAATACCACCGAGATGACCGAAAGGTAAAACCAACCCCAAAACAGTCTTCTAGCTATTAGTCTGCAAGCGGGCCTGTACCTGCAATGATCTGGTAAGCTCCACAGAAGACAGGACAGTGAGCAAGAGGCTGTGTGTTATCACACACTAAGCAGCTAGCGGGAAATCAGAGCAGGCCCAGGAAACGTCGCCTCGGGACTTCTGATCGGCGGGGGCCCCTCACCTGTGCCCTCTCACCCTCCTCCCTGGTTCCCTTTTACTCTCTGCAGTCTCTCAGCTCAAAGTTAGAGAGCGAGCGACATGTCCCTAACGTACATCAGCAGTTCCCAAACCCCGGTCGTTCGTATCTCCGTCCTCCTAAGTTCGACGTGACACAAAAAACTCCTCTTAACATTTCTCTTAAATTGAGTTTGGTTTTTTTAAAAAACTTTGGACCCTTCTGAAACCAAGAGTTTCAAGAGCTAGTTATGTTTTCCAGTGTATGTGAAAATAAAGGATCAGCATTTAACAAAAACTGTTTGGGGGCACCTGGGTGGCTCAGTGGGTTAAGCCTCTGTCTTCAGCTCGGGTAATGATCTCAGGGTCCTGGGATCGAGCCCTGCATTGGGCTCTCTGCTCAGCA